>NW_017308931.1:119759-120303 GCF_000935625.1 Nanorana parkeri | reverse complement strand
CTTTCTTCGCTCCAATACTCCTTTACTCCAACGGGCCATCTACAAGGCTCAGATCGCGGCCAAGAGGACTTACGATCGGTCCCGCAGAGGGGATCTGGCACTGCACCCTGGAGACCTGGTATGGCTGTCCACTCGTAACCTTAGGCTGGCCTGTCCTTCCAAGAAACTGGGACCTAGGTACATCGGGCCCTTTCCAGTGGAACGTCAGATCAACCCAGCCTCGTACCGCCTGACTCTTCCGGCTACTTACCGGATCCACCCCGTGTTTCACACCTCTCTATTAAAACCGGTCACCCCAGATGTCTTTCCAGACCGTGCGTCCGACACGCCAAGTCCGGTCGTAATTAATGGCGAAGTGGAATATGAGGTGGAGGCGATTGTGGACTTCCGTAGGCGCGGGGGCACGAGTCAGTTCCTCATCAAGTGGAAGGGCTATGGCCCAGAAGAAAACTCATGGGAGCCCATGTCCGCAATACATGCCCCACGGCTCATTCGGATCTTTTTTCAGAACAACCCAGCCAAGGCCCGCCTGATGGGCGCCCGG
>NW_017308931.1:109801-119111 GCF_000935625.1 Nanorana parkeri | reverse complement strand
TGTCGGGTCCCGGTCCGAGTGGCTCCAGGTCGGGTGCCGGTCCGAGGGACGTACAATGTCCCAGTACGAGCCAGTGTGAGCGGACGCACACGGAGGGGACATCCCGGCAGTATCACTGGGCCGCGCAGGCGCAGACGCCCTGTGACCCGGCGGGATCCGCCCCGCACGGCGTGACGTCATTACACTGGCGTGCGCGGGTGACGTCATCACGGCAGCGCACGCGCAGTACATGCCTTCAGCCTATTTAAAGCCCCACAGGGCTTTAGATCATTGCTGTGTGATTTTCAGCCAGCACCAGTCGTCTGTTGATCTTGCTCCTGTTTGATACCTGTGACCTGGCTTCCTCCCTGACTACTCTCCTGGATTACCCTTGTGTACCTTGTTGCCTGCCTTCTACTGACCCGGCTTGCCTCTTGACTCTCCATTGGATTCCGCCTTGTACTTCGCTGCCCGCCTGTTACCAACCCGGCTTGTCTGACCTCTCTATTTGCCTTCTAGGATCCTGCACGGCTGCCTATCCTGCCTGCACACTACCTGTTGCTGACACCTGGTATCCTGATCCGGCACCCGTGCACCCCCTGCCTGACACACACTGTCTCCAACCCAGTGCTCATCAGACAGGGTTGCAAGGGAGGTCCTCCTCATCATCTCGGGCCCACACCGCGGACCTAACAAAGAGACAAAATTGCTCTTGTACAAAGTATAAGCAACACTTCATCTTGAAGATGCAGTTCAATTTGGGGAATCAGCTTACAAAAAGGAACTGTAGAGAGTGTAGAGAAGGGCCAACAAACTAATAAGGAGTATGGAGAACCTCAGGAAAGATTAGTTGAACCGCATTAAAAGATCATTAAACCCTCGCGTATTTTTGCATCTATCTAATGTTAGCAAGCAAGCAATCTCGGGAGCCAGGCAGCCCACGCTCCTTGAAAATTACAGGTGGCACCTACCTTTTGAGGTTACCTCTAGTTGTTGTAAATGGAGCTGGCTTCGAAGAAAAATCCTGCTGGCTCGTGGATTGGACAGACTGTTTTTTAGGTTCTAAATCAAATTGCACATCCTTGCCTTAGGTAGGGGATCAGAAAAAAAATCCCATGTGGGTTGAGGGTTCTGTATATGAAGGTTTTCATCTGTTTTTCTCTATTGGTTGGACTCGATGAACTTGTGCCTTCAATAAAACTTACTGAGTAACTATGTATAATGAATTTCAGTGGATCAACACACAAAAAACAGATGCATAACAGAAACCAAACAACTGCATGTCAGAAGCACAACACAATAATAAAAATGATCCCTTACACTAGAAATACAAATTACAGGGAAGAATGGGAGAAAGTAATGACTTCCTGTTTAGGTAAGAAATTCTGTTCTTTGTGTCAGTCAATTCACTAGTTAGCAATGTGCCAGCGCATAATAGGATCTGTATGGCTTCTAAACTTGCCAATCAATGAGCCGCCCGTCACTCATTGATTGGCAAGTTTAGAAGCCTAGTTAAAATCTATATATTGGACAAACTCAGTACTGTTTAATAAACTAAATGAAGTCATCGAGTAACTGTCCTTTAGTTTTGTATACTAAAGTTTCAATCTGGAAAAAAGGTTTTACTTACCTTTTATCCCAAAGTGAATCTATCATGACAATAGTTTTTTTTTCAATATCTATACGGTGATAACATATTACACAGTTCCAGTCATACCCACCCCTGTACCCTACGGGAGCTCACAGTCTAATGTACCTACCACACTCATATACACTAGGGTTATTTAGTAATGAAGGCAATTTACTTATCACTGTTTTTTTTTATTATGAAAGGCAATCAGAGCAAAACCACATGGAGAGTATGCATATTGTTCCTGGAGGGATTCAAGCCAAAGCTGCTGGGCAAGCGCGCTGACCACTTAGCCACCATGCTGCCATATACTTATAAGTAGTCTTGAGGTTGGGCTTGGTGCAAACTCAGTTCACCTGAGTTCGCACAAGCCCACTCAAAACTCTGACCACCACCCCGTTCTCCTGACCCAAACTGTGTCATTTAACTGCGGGGAGTGGAATGCACTTCCCGCAACTGATTGGGTCGGGCGGAGTGTGTGATGGGCAGAGTTTTGAGGGGGCTCGGACAAACTCAGATGAGCCAAGCTCAGCCTCATTAATACTTATAAGCTGTGATACAAGCAACCAACATTGGGATGGTGTGTAATAGCAGCGGAACAATACTTTGTAGGAGTTTTCGAGAACAAGAGTTTATGTTCCTCCAGATTGCTGACCAATCAGTTTCGGATATAGATACGCCCATATCCTCCTCCCAATCGGTTTGGTAGAGCATAATGGATTGTGTAAGATGTTCGGATAGGGAGGATTGGATTAAGGTTATCAGGCCGGGTGAGTGTGGATCACACCTACCTCTGTGTTCAAAAGGAGTAATAGAGTAGGGTGGAGAAGTTTCAATATTTTTTCCCAGTTCTTTGTGGTAAAATTAGGTACCTCGGCCTATATTCGGGTCGGATTATACTCGAGTATATACGGTAAACGACTCAATGATTGTATAAAGTTACGAATGTGGTGGTAGTGGAATAATTCAGTTTGTGGTTTTTGGAGTGAGTCTCTGAGCTGAGCAAAGGTACGAATCCCCTGGGGTGTGAGCATGGAGAATATATTCTGTAAACCAGCCGTCGTCCACTAGGAAAACCTTTTTGGGTGGACCATCCCAGGGTAAAAGAGAGGGCAATGAGAAAGCGACAGAAGAGGAAGATGTGGAGAAATTAGGCGACCTGTATATTTCACCGAGTCCCATATCTTTAAAGAGTGTCACATGGCAGGACCCAGGCGAGGGGGTCTGTAGGAGGGTGGGAGCCACAGTAAATTAGAAACTAGTGGGGAAGGCATCTACTATATCTATGGAGACCCATAAGGGTAATTATATTTTGGAGGATAAGAGTGCAAGAGGGGCTATTTGCGCTGCTCTATAATAATTCAGGAAATTAGGCACCCCCAATCCCCCTTGTAGTCTGGGTCTGAGGAGAACTCGATTATGTACTCTGTGTATTTACTTTATGTATTTTCATGTACATTTCATTTTGGTGCATTATTTTTAATTACATAGGATCTAAACTCATACAGACGTACATCCACTTATGCCTGTGTGAGCTGAGATCAGCAGTATGCACCGCTGCCACTGATTACACACTAATGTTTACATCTCCCCCTGAATGAGTCATTCATGTTGAGAGGACATAGACGCAGATTGACCTTGGCTTTCAGTCATTCTGAATAACTAACCGGTCAATGTGCACCACCACCACCGCATGAATGACACATTCAGGGGCGGTGGCAACAGTGCAGCTAGGGTTGCCACCTTTTCTTCAAGCGAAACCCGAACACTCTAGCAGCCCGTATCTTAATTTTGGTTGCTCCTGTCTGCCTGGCATCTTGTGTCCGGGTTTCTCCTGCCATGAAAACCGGACAGAGCATTCAAAACCCGAACTGTCCGGGTGAATCCTGGACAGGTGGCAACCCTAAGTGCAGCTGCAGAATGACCTCTGCCTTAAGTCATTTAGAATGACTGAAGGTCAAGGTCATTCTGCGCCTGTGATGCTGCCTACACATTGTCGCTGTTTACGTGACTGAATTCACTAGGAAGCAACCACGGCAGCACATTGGGTCCGTTTACGCTGTACTCTTGTAAACCTTAGCACAGTTGTTTACATGCATAAAGCATAAAATGCAGTCAAGATCGTACCATGCAAATTTCAGTCGGCAAACAACCATTTATTGCCAAATATTGCCACATTTGCACTTGAGTGGCAACATTTGGCAATGTGGACGTTTGCTGATTGCACTAAATATTGGCGTGTTGGTGAAATTTTTTGAAATTTGTATTGTATTTCATGGGGCCAACCGTGGTCATTACAAGCACCAACCTGAATTTTTGCACGGGAACTTATCTGCCAAGGAGTGCAGCAAGATATCTTTTCATTATGAGATCGTATCATGAACGCAAATTTTTTGGTTCACACAGCTAAATGCTATGGACCAAAATGAAGCAATGTGTATGAGCCCATAGCACACAACATTGCTACGTTCAGATCCGTATAAACAATGGATCTGAAGGCAGCATATTGCCCTCCCATGTGCATGAGGTTTTAGATTCCATTCACATCTGTGCCATGGGAGAGTGTGTTGCAATGTTAGGTGAGCTGCATAGCCAATATTTCCCAATGGCACCCCAGCACACATAGCCATTGCATGGGTGTTGTATAGCACCACATTGCATGGTCATCTATTACCCTGTGATGTGATCTAAAAAAGGTGCATGCACTTCTTCCAGTGCTATTCAGCTGCAGTAGGCACCCCAAATGAATGGGCTGCCCTGCTGCAACATACCACAACGCACCCCACAGCACCTCTGCAATGTTGCATCTCAAAGGTGTGAACAGGGGGCTTAATCAGAAGAATTGAAATTATTACATTTTAACATCAATTGTGGTTTTCTGCAGTACACACTTACATTTTACCGCCACAAAATGTTTAAGGCCTTGTTCACATGGGCTGCAGTCTTCTGAAAAGTGGTTTATGGTGGATCACTTTTCAGAGGGCAGTGGAGAAGCGGGTGTCCAGTTTTCAGAAGGGGATATTGCCGTCATCTGAATGCATTTTTTTTTTTTTTTTTATTCCAGTGAAGGTTTTCTATTGCAAATCTGTGTTGCAGCCGCATTCCACAGCACGGTCCTTTTTATTGCAACGGCTGTGTTTGACAAGCATTACCAGGGCTGGATTTACTCTCTCTGCTGCCCCAAGGCCAGGTTCTTCAATGCGCCCCCCTACCCCCCAACCCCTCCCTCCCCATGGAGAATGGCAGACCTGCAGGCTGCATACAAGTGATCTCGGCGACATCTCCAAGATCACTTGTACAAAACAAGTGGCGGGTTCCCCGCTGTACATTTAGCTCTGCTTGCCCAAAGCAGGACTAAATATAGAAAACAACTACCCGCCACCGGATGTCGGGAGATAGGAATTCCACACCCCTGCTGCCCCTCTACTCCCTGCTGCCCCGAGGCCGGGCCTTGGTTGGCCTTGTGGGAAATACCGGCCCTGAGTGAGTCTCACCACCTGTCAAATGCGATGTGCTGCATATATGCTGTGCCGGCAATGTATACAGCACAGTGCTAACACTGGAGCAGGTGGCAGGGGGGAGGGGGGTGGCAAGACCGCAATCACCACTTGTCAAATGTGATGTGCTGCATGTATGTTGCACCGGCAATGTGTACAGCACAGTGCTACCACTGGAGCAGGTGGCTGGCAAGACCATATTCACCACCTTTCAAATGCAATGTGCTGCATGTATGTTGTGTCGGCAATGTATACAGCACAGTGCCACCGTTGCAGCGGGTGGCTTGGGGGGGCAAGACCGCAGATCAACCGCTTTACTGTTGCTGTTTACATGACGGCCCTGAATTCACTAGGCAGTAGTCACGGCAGCGCATAGTGTCTCTTTGCCACCCATCTGAATGCTCTTTACTAAATGCAACGTTGGCCATATGATGATTCCGGATATGTAACTATGCAGAGTGTTGGAGTCCAGTGAATGTGTGAGCTCAGGCTCGGAGTATTCAGCAGCTCTAACAGCGAATGTTTCTAATACTCAATAACATTATATTTGGACAATAATCAATGTTTACTGGATTAAGAATTTCACAATGCGACATTTGTTACAATGTGACAATTATAAAGTTTGCAGTAAACTGATGCTTCCAGCTGTGACTTTACCACAATCTGTATATTTTTAGGGGCATTTTTATTAAACTCCAGAAGGACAAACTCTCCGCGATTCATTTTTCTCGTACTATAGGGGCACTGGTGTTACTAATCCGGAAAGGACAGTACAATGCACGGCTGTGAGAGGCTGCGGCAGCGTCCCCCTAGAGATAACTCCAGAATGTACAAGGCTGCCTCCGATTCACAGGCATACTGTACATACACTGCAATGTGCAACAGTTCCGAAGAGTAAACAATGGTAGTGTCATGGCCGAGCAATCAGAGACGCACACACTGACACTGACCTGCTATCAGCACACTAAGAGCAACCACGTACAGAGGCCATTATTCTACGCTAACAATAAAAATCAGGGTGATTTATGTATATTACACAAAAAGGACATCGCCCACAATGCTGCAATGCATATCCCACTGTAACTTCTCCTATGGTGGAATCACATGCTGCGTTTTTCATAGCAAAACAATCGTATTTACTAAACATAGTGTTCAAAAAAGTGTTACTGCATTGCACATACATAACATGGGGTTGTCAAATACTATAAATATGTATTCCATTTGTGAACATAATGACCTGTAATAGGATTTGTACTGCATAGGCTCATCTCCAGGTGTAGTTGGATCTGCTCATGAGCCGGGTGGCACACGTGATTATGAAGCCAGTACTGAGCAGTTGTGGAGCCCCAGGAAACCTTGTGCCTCTAGGCAGGCATCTACAATATACCTAGAGCTTGGTGGCCAGGGGAACCCCTATCACTGTGCTGTGACTTGTAGTTCTTCTGGCAACCAAAGCTGACCATACCAAACCATGGACTATGCTGTACATATAATCTATCTATCTATCTATCTATCTATCTATCTATCTATCTATACAAATACTATAACTTATACATGTACCATTGATACATATATACAGACAGACCCGGAGAGACTGAGCGGAGGGGCTACATGACTGGGGGGGAGGAATAGACCCGGGAGAAAGAGTTCAAATAAAATGGGAATAGCTGCTCTTACCTGATTAGATGTGGGGGTCTGATGTCCGGGAGGAGGCACATGGGAAGGAGCTGATGTGACGGCAGCTTGGCGGGTTAGGGGGTCTTTCGGGGGTCTACAAAATCGGAGTTGATTACAGAAATGGGGAGGCCATCAGCGGGTATGGGTGCTTCTCCCTGTTGGGGCCCGGATATGTAGGGGGCGGGGCCTGGCCCCTTGGGAACCTGGAAGTAGTAAGTGTTCTCGAGCTGGTTGTGATGCGGCTGGGGACATAGGTGGAGTCTTAGGAGAGGCCTTTTTGGGCTGTTGGGCACCCAAAGATCCCTTCTCAGGTCAACAATCGTTTAGAGTAATATAAAAGTTGACAACTTTTTCAATAATCGATTATAATCGATTATGTCGATTAGTTGTTGCAGCCCTAGTTGTTTGGTTAATAAAAGGGCTGCTGTGGCCGTTAAATTCCATGTCGTGCAGTCCGTGTGTTTATTGGGGTTTTGACGGAGGGACAAAAATTGACGAATCCATCTGTATGCTGTACACATATTCTCTCTCTCTCCTATTGAGAGAGAGGTACACACATATGCAGGCACAAATACTATAACTACACGTACAATGTATCAATCTATACTGACTTATAGTGGAATATATACAGACGTGTCAATAAGTAAGACTTAGGCTTTGGCTTTGTGTAGTTGGCTCTGATCATGTACCAAGTAGCACACAAGACCATAATGCCGACACTGAGTAGCCGCGGAGCCCGGGACAGCTCTGCATCCCATAGGCAGGCACCTTAAGCTTGGTGGCCAGGGGAACCGCTATCACTGTGCTGTGTCTTGTAGTTCTTCTGGTAACCAGCTATGACCGTACCAAACCATGGACTAACCTACATATACTATATCTACATATAATCTATCTATCTATCTATCTATCTATCTATCTATCTATCTATCTATCTTGCACTCTATCTCCTTTCTCTCTCTTCTATCTATCTACGCATATACAGTCGCAAATACTATAACTACATGTATCATTTATAAATATAAACTGACTTATAGTAGGGTATATACAGGCATGTAAGTAAATTATACTGAGGCACCTAGAACTTGGTTGCCAATCACTGTGCTGGGACTTGTAGTTCTTTGGGTAACCAGAGCTGATCATACCAAACCATGGGCTGTGCTGTACATATATATCTATTAGGGATGCACCGATACCAGTTTTTCTGTATCGAATACGAGTACCAATGCTTTGCTTTCGGTACCCGCCAATAGAGAGTACCGATACCGGTGCTTCCGCTGGCATGGAGCAGGCTTCATATTGTTTGGCCGGCTTGATTGTGACTGGCCGGGAAACCAGCTTCCCAGCCAATCAGCATGGAGCCTGCTTTCCGGCCAATTAGGAAGCCGGGCGGCGAGTAATGACCAGCCTCCCGGCTTCCTGAATGGCTGCGAAGCCAGCTCCATGCTGATTGTTTGGAAAGCCGTCTTCCCGGCCAATCAGCATCAAGCCGGCCAAACAGCTGGCTCCTTGCTGATTGGCCGGGTCATTACTCGTCTGCCAGCTTCCTGATTGCACGTTAAGCTGTCTCCATGTTCATGTCCATGTTCCCCTATGGCATTTCCAGTCTGAGTAAATCTTCCTTTGACCCGAAGTTCCGGTATCGGCAAAGGTATCGGAGCCTTTGGGGGCGAGTACGAGTACTCTCCCACATAGTTGGTTTCAGCACTGATACCGATACTAGTATCAGTATCGTGGATCCCTAATATCTATAACTATGAATGTATATATGCAAGGATCTGTCCATCTATAATAGAATATATATACATATATACATGACATATACTGCATAGGCTCACCAGGGGTAGTTGGCCAAGTGACACACAGGATTATGAAGCCAGCACTGAGCAGTTGTGAAGCCCCAGGAAACCTTGTGCCCCTAGGCAGGCGTCTACAACATACCTAGAGCTTGGTGGCCAGGGGAACCATTATCACTGTGCTGTGACCTGTAGTTCTTTGGGTAACCAGAGCTGACCATACCAAACCATGGTCTAAGCTATACATATACTCTATCTATCTATCTATCTATCTATCTATCTATCTATTTACACATATGCAGGCAATAATACATATAAAATTGATAAATAAATACTGACTTATAGTAGCCAATACACAGGCATGTAACTAATGATATACAGGCACCTTGAGCATGGTGGCCAGGGGAACCCCTATCACTGGGCAGTGAGTTGTAGTTATTTGGGTAACCAGAGCTGGCCATACCAAACCATGGGCTACGCTGTACATATACTATATATGTACTATATATGTACTATGTACTATACTATATCATTCATCTATTATCTATCTGTCTGTCTGTCTTTCTTTCTATCTCTCAAACTACACATATGCAGACACAAATACTATAACTACATGTATCATTGATAAATATATACTGACATATAGTAGGAAACATACAGGCATGTAAATAAAAGATACTCCGGGACCGCATAGGCTTAGTGTAGTCGGCTCCGCTCATGCACCAAGCGGCACA
>NW_017308931.1:108959-109783 GCF_000935625.1 Nanorana parkeri | reverse complement strand
CCGCCCGGTGCACTCGCAGGATGCGCTCCGCCTGAGCCAGCACGTTGCCCCCGGGCTTGTTGAGGACGATGAGCCGGCCGTACCTGCCGGGGGTGTGCAGGTCGGAGTAGAGTCGCTCCCTGGACTGGTCCAGTGGGAAGAGGCTGCTGGCCAGGCTGCGCTCGATCTTGGCCAGGCTGTGGCTGGGGGCCACCAGGGCTTCCAGGTCAGAGTCGGGCTTGTAGCGGCTGAAGAAGAGGAAGCCGAAGATGATGGTGAGGAGGGGGGGGAGGGTGAGGAAGAACACCGGGTGCCTGCTGACGAACAAGCCCAGCCTGTAGAAGAATGACTTGAGCCCAGTGTGGATGGCTTGGCGCAGCATCCTCCACAAGATCGGTGCTGATGCTGCTGATGAGGCTCCAGGTCGCCGTAACCAGCACATGTGACATTTGTGGCTCTCCCGGTCACTTCCTATGCACGGTGCTGCTGATGCTGATGATGCTTCTTCTTTCTTTTCTTTTTTTTCTCTCTTCTTCTTCTTCCACTCAGACTGCAGCAAGTTGCAGCAAGGCTGCCAAATATCGATCTTGGGGGGGCTCCCAGCACTGCCCCCCTCTCCTTCTCCCTCTCTATCCCTCTCTGTGTGTTGTGATCAGTGCATGTACTGGGGATTACTGGCTGGTGCAGGAACAAAGCTGCCCTGTTTGATGTGGTCTGCTGGGGGGATAGCCTAGCTCATGTGCTGCAATGTCCTGGAGGAAGAGGGGAGCAAATGGCTGATGAATGCTTTGTATTATCTTACAAGGCACAGGTGTACAAGGAGGAGAGGCATGGTTATGACACAC
>NW_017308931.1:86069-108475 GCF_000935625.1 Nanorana parkeri | reverse complement strand
GGATGAGATTAAATCCATTTTACTGCAGTGGAGTAGCTTTGAAATGAGGGGAGGTATAGGGAGGAGGGGTTGGGGGGTATTCTGGTATTCCACTCTCCCTTTGGATGGGAATCCCTGCTCCGGGATATTGCAGTATACGCTAGCTCTGCAGCTGACACACACACACTGGCTGCTTGCCTAAATGCTTAGACAGAACGTGTCAATACACCATCGGGTATTACAGGTGAATGGGAGTATTGTGACTGCAGCAGAGCCTGGTGTCAATCACCCAGAGAGATGTCCTGATTGACAGGTGCTGCATGGAGCACTTACGAGACGTCAGGGTCTGCGGATCTCCGCTACCGTCTCACTCACCCCCCCTCCCCCAATCCTCCCTCCCTTCCCTGTATTTTATCCTTCATGCACTCCACGTGGGAAGCCGAGCGGGAAAGACAGAGTAGGATTCAAGGAAAAGAGAGAGAGCTCAATGGGATCAATTAAAAGGGTTAGTCCACCCATTAGGGTATGGAAGCTGGTGGGCTGGGTCACTCTCTGGCTTCTGATACAGACAAAAAGAAAGAAAACAAAAAGAAGAATCCACAATTTTGTCTGAAATAACTTGAAACTGATCAAAGTCATTGGCATCCATTGTTGTTTATTCCATATTTAATTCCAAAAATCAGATTTTGATTTTTGAGTCAACAGAATATTTGAAATAATAGAAATGAAAATGGTGTGGACAGAAATGATGGAACCCTAAAAGGCATAGCCCAAATTAGTGTAAATAAATAAATGCACACACATTAATAAAATAAAAGTGTATTTATTTTTTGGCATTTGAACGTGCAACACATGCAACTGTGATCATTAGATCATGGGTGTAATGGCCTGGCTCATGCAGACTCTACCGCCCAGTGCCAGTCCATTCCAAGGTACATAGTTTTAGTTAAAGGGTGAGAGAAAGTATGAATAGACTACAAGTGCGGTGATGTCATTGCACTTGTACTTTATTGAGAAGTCCAAAGTTTCTCTGCCACGGTAGCAGAAGGGACATGTATTCTGTCCATTCATAGATTCTGTGAATGGATGACGCATCTGTGTGGGCAGAGCCACACACATCTACACCAAATTCAAAAAGTTACAGCAGCCTGAGGGAAGAACCCCGGGATGCAGGTAAATGGGGGGGAGGGGGTGGCGTTTGGAGATATAACCATATTTCATGTTATACCCTAAATATGGGTATAACATGAAACATGGTTAGAGAATTAAACTTAGCCTTTAACCTAATATATTTTTGGACAACCTTTTAAGGCAATAACTGCAAACAAGCGATTTCTGTAGCTCTCATTGAGACTTCTGCAGATAGTTTGGTCCACTCTTCTTGAGGAAACTTCTCCAGCTGTCTTAGGTTTGAACGGTACCTTCTCCAGACTGCATGGTTTTGGTTTTTCTGTAAAAGTTTCATAGGGGTTCAGATTCGGGCTACAATGAAACATTTGCTCTTGTCGTAAAAAACACTCCACCCACTCCACTCCTTAGCATTGCAGCCGGGAAGGGCATGCAAGTAACACCTAGACGTTAAAACCGTTTTCCTATATGGAGACATTAAGGAAGATCTCTACATGGAGCAACCACCAGGGTTTGAGCAAGGACACCACCTTATGTGGTGAAGTTCTGCTTATGTCTCCTTGGAAATTTTCCTTCGCTACCATTCAAACTATTCCTCTGTTCAATCTGGGGGTGGCAAGGGAGGTTGGCTATACTCCTATGGATAGTAAACGCCCTAATACTATTTGCAACTGTAGTCACAGGAACAAGAGCCACTTGGAGATGGTCTTCTAGCCTTTACCTTTGCCATGCAGGTCTATCAGTTTTTTTCTGACAACTCTTTCTTTTGCTTTCACTGGTCCATGTTCAGTGTTGGACACAAGAAGATACCAAAGAGTAGAACAATGACTTTTCTCCATTTAAATAGGCTGACTGATTACCAGATTGAAGTCATCTGTCCGGGCCATTTTAGAATATATTGGTAGAGTAAGCAATAACTTATCTCTTTTCACACTTTCTTGCTTTACATACGACATACCAAAGGCATGCAGGTATAGATTAGACTAGGGATGAAGTCAGGTTCAGACCGAACCTGGTCCGAACCTGAACTCCTCTGCAACTGGAAGGAACTCCTAACGAACATGGAAGGAAGCTCCTTCTGTGCAGCCCAGTTATTTCTGAGAGGGAATTCCCTGCACCCAGTTTGACGTAAGCAAAGGGACAGGATGCAGTGACATCATTGACCTTATATGGCTACATTACCTATGTTTGGAAGATGACAATGTGTCCATATTAGGTACATTATGTCAGCAGAAGCATCACACCCCTTTGTTTGCATGGAGCTGGGAAATGTCTAGCCTGCAGCTGATTGGGAGGAAGTGCTCATGGCACTTCCCTGTTCGGAGAAGCACAGGATTAGACAGAGTTCGGTCCGAACCTGAGCTCATCTCTACATGAGACAATTGCTTTTAATGTCATCACTCAGCACTCTCCTTTTCTCTCTGGCACTTCAGCATGTGAACAGTCCCATAGCATTATCACGTACAAGGCAAAGATATTAGCTATTAGCCCTCCATTGGGGTGTGACCATGGCCAGGAGAACCTTAGAGAGGAGGCTTCACAGGACCTGCCCCATAGATAGTGGGAGCCTGCTGGAGCAAGGAATAAAGTAACTATTCTTATACCTTTACCCCTTCCTCATGTAAAAGCTGTGTAAGCAGATCCTATAGTATTCAAATGAAATGGGGAAAAGCATGCAAAAACCTCATTGGTACTTGTATGCAGCTGTTACTTAGCCAACGTTGGGCAAGGTTCTCGGAGGGCCGGATTGTATAGATATGGCCATAAACTTGCATGCAGCTTGGGTGCTTGGCCAGCCAAAGCAATAACTCATAGTTTGGGTCTTTGCTGATTTACAGTCATTTTCTCACTGCAGTAATGACTCCCACTCAAGGCACAGTAGCGATGGATGAGAGTGTTCATTCTACCTTGAAGGCTTAATGAATATCGCTTGCATATTCTTGGGCATATGCATGCAGGTTCACATGGGCAAACACAACCATGTTCAGCGGAGAGTCTTAGAGAAGTAGCTCAATATGGGTGATCTGTACTTCATACTGTGAATGGAGCAATGGGCCTCCCAACACCCCTTCAACAAAAACCTAATAACCATACAGACCTCAGATGTTTCTCCTACTTTGACCAGGGGTTGAGTCTCGCCAACACAGCGTGCATGTCCAGTGCCTGGCCCACAGAAGTTAATAAAAAGGGCTGTCTACTTGCTCAGCAACCCTGAGTTCATACCTAAATGGCTCGGAATTTAGGGTTCTCAAGATGTTATATATTCATACTAATTTGACATTGGGTAAGTCAATGTCAACGTAGCATTCAGCATACCACAGCTGATCACAATAGAAGACGATCTGAGGAGCCTATCTCTTCCACTAATTACTCCAATTTTATTTGCGATGGGATCTGGCGGTAATCCTCTTTCCCTTGTTTGGCTGCCTCTCACCTCAAATGTAGTTAGAATGTGTAAACTATTATAGATGTTATTGTATGGGTTTCTCTGGCGAATATTAGCGGCACTGGATGCAACATATTCTAAGAATATTTAACCTTAAGAGAAAATAGCCTAAGGCCATGTTCACACCAAGCTCGTTCCAGAAGAGCAGTTACAGACGAGATCAAAACTGCGTCCAATGTATTCCAATGGTATTTTGGGCTCTAGTTCACACCACAGAATTCAGTTCCAGAGCATGTAAAAAAAACTGCAGCAAGTCCTATTTTACCTGCTCTGGAACACATGCAAACGCATCAAAAATGCATGCAAATGCCATGGAACGCACTAAAAGCCCATTTTAAAGTAAAAAAAAAAGAATTTCACCATTGTCAGCAATTGTAGTTTAGCAGGGTGTGCAGATGTAAGCAGGAAAGACAAAATTCAGTCTCCTCAAGCCTCTGACCGGTGAGGAAATGTAATCGATCCGATCAAAGGAGAAAGAAGACAAGTCATTATTTTAAAGATCGCAATTGTCCTATAGCTTTGGTAATAGAGATCTAAGGAACTAAATTGGAAACTTCAGCAGAACTGTATTCTATATATCACTGGTATTCTTGCAGAATACATGGTACGGCTATCACTGTCTGCTGGTTGACTGGCACCTACAGCTAATGGCAACCATTAGCTGCTCATAGCACTGGTCCTCATTTCCTGTTTTAGGATGGCTTCTTTCCCTTGCAAGGTTGTCTAACTGTTATGCTGATCCTTTGACTTTAATATTTTTTATGTTACATACCTGGAACAAGAATGCAAATCAGGAGTTC
The DNA here is from genome assembly GCF_000935625.1 of Nanorana parkeri. Classification (NCBI taxonomy): domain Eukaryota; kingdom Metazoa; phylum Chordata; class Amphibia; order Anura; family Dicroglossidae; genus Nanorana; species Nanorana parkeri. The sequence continues at coordinate 104,122 of NW_017308931.1, read as the reverse complement.
TGACCTTGCTCTGACTTGACTACCTTCATGCTTGATCTAAGTCTAAGGGGACTATTCACCAAGCTGCCGAGGGCAGCCGAGTGAATGACCGAAGTGAAGTGAAGTGAGCCGAACACTGTTCGGCTATTCACTTCAGGCTGGTACGGCTAATTTCAGCCGTACATCGGCTGAAATCAGCCTTACAGCGGCTTGCTTCGTGTGGCTTCGGGTCGGCCGAACATGCTCAGCATTGCAGAAGGAGTTTGACTCAGCCGATCCAACATCTGGATCGGCTGAGCCGAACCTCCGGCAGGCTACTCACTGCTGTTCCGGCTATTCTTAAAGATCCCGAACAGCAGTGAGTGAATAGCCGAATGCCGCTGAGCGGCATTCGGCTCGGCTGTTCTGCTCGGTCCCTCAGAGGTACCGAGCAGAACAGAAAAAGAGTGAAAAACAGTTAAAAAAGTAAATAGCAATCGATTGTGCGGAGCTAGCAGTGACAGCTAGCTCTGCCCAATAGTTTCCTATTGTCCGGCGGCTCTGCTGCTGTAAAAAAAAACGAAAAAAAAACCTCTCCCTGGCGCTCTGGGAGCCTCCCGCTCCCGGCCGCCAAGGAGAGAAGCACTGATGTGTCTTTTTTTCTTTATTCTGACACGAGCGGTGTCAGAATAGAAAAAAAAAAAGAGAAATTTCCCGTTGAAAAGCATTGGAACATTACTATTGGCTATTTCAATTTGCAATAGCCAATAGTAAACTAGCATTGTCCCCGCCCTCTGCTGATGGACCTGATGGGGAACTGCAGCAGAGGGCGGGTACAATGCTAATTTACTATTGGCTATTGCAATTTGAAAAAGCCAATAGTAATGTCCCAATGCTTTTCAAGGGGAAAATTTCTTTTTTTTCTACTCTGACATCGATCGTGTTAGAATAAAGAAAAAAAAAGGACACCACCATCTAAAGTCCTGTGCTTCCACCCATGACCAACTAGAAAGATATCTCCTCCGCTTACATGTACACCGGACCTCTACCCTTCTATCTCCATTCCCACCCTTCTCTCTACGGCCCTCTCTCCTTTCTTTTTCTTCCCCCAACTGGTCCCTCCCTAGCTATCTCTTCCCAGTGATCCGCTGATACAAGCCCGAACTGGCTCCCGTAATCAAACATGACCTACGTGTTATGCACTATACCTATTGCCTGGAAGGGTTATATCTTCTGCCAAAACACTAGTGTGCTATTATGCTGTGTTTAACGTATTAGTCTGGACCGGCCTTGGGAGATCCTCCCTCTCTTTCTATGTCTTGTACTATGTTCATTGTTGCATGTGTTTTGTTTTTTTTTTGTTTGTACTTCGAAAAACTGTATTGTTGAAGATTGCTACACTGTAATTTGCAATCAGTGAAGCTTTGTTGTACATTTGCAATTTTCAAATAAAAAAATTTTGAACGTTAAAAAAAAGAAAAAAAAGGACACAGCGGCCTTTCTCTCCTTGGCGGCCGGGATCAGGAGACTCCCGGGGCGCCAGGGAGAGTTTGCTGAGCCGCTCGGCCATGATCGGAAAATTTACGGGCTATTGTGAATAGTTGCGACCGTACAGTAGAAACGGTCGCACGTCTCCGTTCACACTGCTCGATTCTCGTACGAAAAACCGATCGCATACGATTATCGTACGAGAACAATAAACCCTCCTAAACAATACCAGATCCTTTAGGTAGGAATGTTAGGAGGGACCACATGTAAAAAAAACAAGCAAAAAAAGTGTGTAGGGTTCCCCCTCAAAGTCATTCCAGGCCCTTAAGTGTAAAGTGGCACTCAGATGTGGCCTCCCCCGTTGTGAATGAGTAAGGTCACTAAAGGGTTAAATCGAATTGTACAAAAGAGGTCAGGCTTTTGAAAAAAATCCTTTATTTGAAAAAAAACAAAAACAAAGTTTCGACAAAAAATAAATAAATAAATAATAATAAAAAAAGACGACCGCCATCCCGTCCGCTCGCGACGAACACCTGCCGCAGAATGACATTTTGAAAGATGTCGGCAACATACAGTATAAGCAATTGGGTGGAGCTAGCGGTGACAGCTAGCTCCGCCCAACAATTTACAGTAGTACGGCATCTGATAGGTGAGCCATGATTGGGCAAAGTCATCATGACTTTGCCCAATCATGGCTCTTACAGAGTACTAGGCCCTGATTGGGCAAAGTCCAACATCACTGCCCCTTTCAAAACCTGTGGAACAATAAAATGAATATGACAGAACAGCTTGATGGGGACTAGAGCACATGCGAGGTGGGGGGTGTAGAGGGAGCCACACACACAAGATTGTGAGACAAAACATCGCACACGGTTTTAAAATATAAAAACAACTTTTGGCTTACAGAAATGGAGAAGACCGCCTGCAAAGTTTTATACGGTCCATTGTTATTTGTCCTTGATTGGCTTGCTGGCATTTTATTCTTCGGTCCCGGTATGATAACAATTTTCTTATTTGGGTCTTTGGATTAAAAATTGTAAGAACACCTGGGATAATCAATACATTTGGGAAACTGATGTAATCAGAAGGAAAACTCACAAATGGTAGCCGCCATGTTTATGTCAGGACAACTTTTCTTTATCTTGCTCTCTAAATGGCCAGGTAGGGAGGGCCAAGGATTCCGGCGTTTTGTGGTCACGAAAATTCAATAGCGGTAACAGAAGGCTGTGTTTAGCAGATAAGGTAATCGTGTTGCACCTCATGTCCCAACTTACACATTTTTACTGCTAGTACACCGAACAGCAAAGTATAAGGCACAGAATAAAGAATAACTTAAGACTGGAAGAATTAAATACCCTGTTAGGTTTTTATGGCTAAATGCAAAAAGAGTAACAATCAAAGGGGATTGAGGTCCTTAAAATGAGGAGCAAACATAACACAACAACCTATTTAACCCCTTCATGACTGAGGCCTTTTTTTCATTTTTTGCACCCATGTTAAATTCCAAATTTTAGGCCTGAAATTAGAAAAAAATTTTAGGCCTGAAAATAGAATAAAATGGTGGCAGTTGCAAATTTTTATGTTGCACGATATTAGCGCAACTACTTATCAAACCTCAAAATGTTGTCAAAAATGTACTTAAATGCCCCAAAACACAATAAAATACACATATGTTGTTTTCATACGTAGGCACACCCGACGGGTGTTTACATGGCAAACCCATTGCTCGCGGGGACCTTTAGAAAATGTTTTTTATTATTTTTAGATTTATTTTATTTAATTTTAATTTTAAAAACTGTTTTGTTTTTTTTTACTTTACTTTGATTGTTATCACATAGGGGGGCTTACAAGTCCCCCACGTGATAGCAGATGGTGGTGACATGTAATCTTTAAGTGGTGTCGGGCGCGGGGGGGGGGGCACACGCACCCCTTCACCGGGCCATAGAAGCGATCTGGCGACAGCTGAGTCGCCAGAATTGCTTCTATGGTAAAGCCGACCGTCGGCTTTTAGAGGTTTAAATGGAGTCCCGGCGGATGCCGCTGGTAGTCTGTTTAAACAGCCCCGATGACAGCAACGTACACTGTACGTCATCATTCACGAAGGGGTTAAAGCATCAGGTGTGTTTTTATTGATCCCATAATTGTTAAAATGTATAAAATATATAAAAAATGCAACGGGTTCAAAGGTCCAATCCACAGGGTGCCAATGCTGCTGTGCGATTTTACTGCAGAGTGAACAGTGTTGTCACCCTGTTAAAAAAAAAATAACAGATCTACTGGCAAGTTTAAAACTATATTACAAGGTAGGCGGGGCTCAGAAAAACAAGAATTACTGTATTAATGCTTGCAACAGGGTGCATATATGTCATGTTTTTATTTTTCCATGGTTCCACTTATTCTAGGTTCTCTCTGATTCACTGCAGCTATAACATCTTGTCATCAGTGCGGTGGGCAGGTCTGTACATTGAAACTTCCTGCTCTAGCTTTTTGTAAGCAACAGCCTATGGGGGGTGTTTGGAAATATCAACCAGGCTATTCACAGTATAGCAATACATCAGCATTAAGAAAACTGTAGAATAGAATTGAGGTTTCCATCCGCTGGGGGAAAGTTATAAAACATAAATATTCATATGTGGCATTTTATATTGTGTTTGCCTATATATAAATAAATTGTATTTTTACTATCTATCTATCTATCTATCTATCTATCTATCTATCTATCTATCTATCTATCTATCTATCTATCATCTATCTATCATCTATCTATCATCTATCTATCATCTATCTCCTTTTACTTCTGACTTTTTTTTTTGTTTACCAGTGAATCACCGATACCATTTATAGATGTCCTGTAATGCATGTCTTCCATATTGATTGAGTAACCAACATAGGAATGATTTTGATATATTGGTCCGGTATCCATTCACACATTTGTGTTTGGAAACCTGGGGATTAATGGCCCCAGCACACCATCACTCTTCGCTGCATGTTCAATGGCTATAGGAGAAAAAAAAGTCACTTTGATACAGCTGACACTACTTTGTACAAAAAAACGTCAACATGGCAACTTGACGGTCCCGGTGATTTGGATGTTTTATTAATATGGGAAGGAATTTTTGACCTTGGTTTATAATAAGTATATTTCTCCAGGCTAAAGCTTGGTGTATAGCTTTTGATTAAAGGAATTCATGCTTCCCCTGTAAACTAGATGGATCTTTGGTTTATGTAGTAGTGTTTTTTACCCCACACAGACATTTTCTATATGTATAGAGAGCCTTTCTTTAGAAATAAAGGTTTGTTCTTCCCACTTTTCAATATGTCCACCAATGTCCACCATCCCTTCCCACATGTCTAGGTACTGGTTGACTTTAGTCCTTCTCCGCCAAAGAGCCTGGATGTTTCTTCACAGTGGCGGAACTACCGCCGGTGCAACCGGTGCGGGGGCCTGAGGCTGTGGGGGGCCCAGTGGGGTCAGGTCCTGGGCACCCCCACAGCCTCAGTGGGGTCCGGTCCTGCAATATGGGGCAGAATGTGTGGCCAGTGACGTGGTCACACATCCTAATTTCAAGCTCCTCTATTTTATTTGCCAGACTTCTAGCGTTGGTGTACATACATTTAATTCCTCTCTTTTTGTGGGACAAAAGTTTACTACCTTGTTGTTCCCCACTATTTTTATTGTTATTATTCTGCCTTGATTTCGGTCGTCCGTTGTTAGTTATACTTACATGTGCCAACGGATTTTAATGTAATCTCGCCCAGTTTTTCAGCGGTGGAATAGGTGAAGCATTCTAACGCTTTCTCCGCTGTTCCAGGGCAGATCGGCATCGCAAATAGCATGTGCAGGAGAACCGATCTGCCCTGAAACAGCTGATCGGTCCTGAAATGTCACTTCTATCCGACTTTGTGAGATCGCAGTCGGAGAGAAGTGACATTTCAGGACCAATGTACTCACTGGGTGAAGGATTGTAAGAATTCGGTGGCAGTTGTCCTTTACACCTGGAAGTCTGGTTCATCCCTGTGGACTGCCCTCTGTGTTTTTCTTCATGTTCATTGACTTTCACATTTTGGATTTCACTGTTTGAGCTACTTTGGACTTTGTTTATATGTTGTTTATGTCTATTGGAGTTTAGTTTAATCCCTTTTGTTGTATTTTCACTGTTATACGCATAATGTGATCTCAGCTCGGCACATTATAAATATATTAGACATTCTTGCTGATATCCCAGCACCCATAAGAAATTTCCAGATCTGGCAGGTAGATCAATTTGCTGCACTTTGACCTAATACACAGTTCCTAGTGGCCTTAGTAGTTGACTGTCATGATTGTCAAAGCTGAGCTTGGATTTTGTCTTTAAACTCTCTGACACCCAATAGGATCACTTCATAGGGGGGAGAGGAGATGATTTCATTTCTATGAAACATGGTTAACAGATTTTAAAGGTCACAAACTATAGCTGTCTAGCTTTGTGCCCAGCCTGCACAAGGACTTCTGCCAAACACACCATCCTTGGGTAAGCAATACCCATATTTGGCCCAAGCCAACTTTTGACCTTGACCTCTATGAACCAAACCATTGGGATTGACCCACTGCTGCTGGCATACTTAGGAGTTGGCCTAACCAGTAAGATTCCTCACACAGTGGTGGTTTGGGTAAAAAGATCTTTTTTTTCACGTGGCAAAAAAAAAAAGGTTTTTTTTCACGTGGCAGTAGTAACCATCTGCAGATTTGATTGTGTTGATCATATTTGCCATCTCAGATAATTCCTGGACAGTTAGAGACGGCTTAATTATATGGGAAGCACAAACCAGAAGTGATTAGAGGGAGTTCTATTATACTCTGCTAGAGCACTAATTAAAACCGTGTAAATAATATGATTGTGCTAGAGCTAAGAAACCTTGTCGTGTTCCCATCATTAGGGGAGCTTGGCAGGAAAACTGGCAAATGCTAATGATTCTCAGCAATCTGACCCTTTTCCATGAACCTATATTCCTCTAACATGTTGATCTAATTTTCAGAACATGTTGGACAACCTGCTTAATACAGCTTATGAGGCAATAGTGCACAGTAAAGGATTATCTCTGCCGATCTCAGTTTTATCAACAGGGATGAGTGGGAAATCCTATGAAAATATTATATTTGATTCAATACATTGAATGGGTACTTAGCTGCAGACACTTTAGGTTACACTTTAGGTCACGGCTCTCTGCCGTGACAGGGGGAGGGGCTGGATTCCCCTCTCCCCGCTCCGATCTGCCAGCGCTGACTGACGGGGGAGGGGGCGGGTAAAGCTGGCTCTGCCTCTAGCTCGCGGTATACTGAGCTTAGGGTAACGGGAGGACGCTAGTTTGTGTCCTCCCGTTACCCTAAGGAGAACTATGGGGAAAAACACTGACCCCATAGTTCTCCTTTAAGGCCCAACTCCAGGTTCTCCCTTTTCCCTGTCTCCTGTACTCACCTCTCTTGTAGCACCTCTCCTCCCCTTATTTATTTATTGAATAAATACCTTTTTTCCTCAGATCTTCAGTCTGGTTGCAAGTCCTATTCCTCCTCTGATTACTTTAGCAGTGGTCGGGTCTTAAAAGCTGCAGAGAAGAGCAATGCCTCATTACATTCTTTGCAGCTTCCCTGTGTGAATCCAGGGCAGCCTGATGTTGTGCTTGCAGGGAGGTGGGTCCTTGATGCCCTGGGCTCACATGAAGTGATACCAAACACCATTCAACCTAACAAAGGTCTGGCACTGGACCATGGAGGAGGATGTGAGTGAGTATAATTCTGGTATTTTCACCCCTTAATCAAAATAAGCACTTAACCCTTATACTGCAAGGGTAGCCCCACTGAGAGGATTAACATTTAATTTGCCTGGAGTTCTTCTTTAAAGCGATATTAAAGTCAAAAGGGATAATCCCGTCATGAAGTCTGAAAAGGTTAAACAGAAAAGCCGCCGGGAGTCTGTTCAGTTTTGTAGAGCCAAGGGCCGGCTTTACAGTAGAAGCGATTGTGGTGGCTCAACGTCCGTTCATTGATTTCCTCCCCGTTCTGTGGGACTGGAAGCGACGCGTATGTCATCACTTCCGGTCCCTGAGCTGTCATTGCTGGGCTCCTGAAGCACAGCTATAAGCTATTGAAGTGCGATCTGCACTTCAATAGCTTATTTGGAGTGTAAAGGTGACTCTAGGGGTCTTTTGGGCCCCCAGCATCACCTTAATGCTCACTTTATTACCTTTTACTGCCAATAAGCCCCCCTATGTTATAGCAATTAAAGTAAAAAAATTAAAAAAACAGTTTTAGAATTAATAATAAATCAATTAAATGTAAAAATAATAAAAACATTTTTTAAGGCACCCAGGAGCACGCGCATGGTCACGTAGACACACGTCTGGGGAGCCTACATACGAAAACGACAATTGCGCTACTCATGTTGGGTATCACCACACACGCTGGAGTGAGAGCAATAATTCTAGGGCCAATATTTACACGTATCTCTAAAGTGATGACCTGTAGGGGCTTTTAAAGCGTCGTCTATGGACTTTTTGTTGCTGTTTCCCGGACGCACACAATTTTTAACCTGGGCATGTTGGGTATCTATTTACTCGTTGTAACCTCTTCTTTTATATTTTAGAAAAAAATGGTTTTGTTTAGTGTTTTGGGGTGCTTAATTTAACTTACGTACATTTTTCACTACATTTTGGGGTTTGATAATAAGTTCCACCAATGGCGTGCAACATACAAATTTGCATCTGCCGCCATTTTATTGTACAGGGTCTTGGCTTTCATAAAATATATAATGTTTGGGGGTTTTAAGTAATTTTCAAGCCTAAAATTTGGATTATAACATGGGTGCAAAAAAATTTTTAAAAGGCATTTGTCCTTAAGGGGATAAGCTAATTCAAATAAGGGTGACATCACTTACAATGTATGCTGCTCCTTGATGTTTAAACATTTTTGCTTCCTGCAGAATCAGCTGGTCCCCTGTGCACTGGTCCTGATACCCTGTTTTAGGGTGGCTTCTTTCCCTTGCAGGGTCCTATGGAGCCACCCTTGTGTGTGATAGTAAGCCCTGTTACAGCTTACAGCCAAGCAAGACACTCCCCTGCCCCTCCTTCCTCCCGTTTTCAAAATAGTAGATGTATGGCGTGGCAGCTAAACTCCGCTCCTCCCTGGTCCTCTTTCCTCCCTCCTTACGTCTCTCTTCTCTATGCTAGTAAACAGATGGCTGCTGGAGACTGCTCTGCCCCTTGTGATCTTGTACTGGACAGGAAGTTCAGGGAAGTAGAACGGAGAGAGTTGGAGCTGTTCAGAAACAAGATGGCTGTAAGTGCTTGGGCAGAAATATAAAGAAGTATACAGAAAGGGGTCCAATCGGGCCTGTACCCGCGGGCGTGGAGGGGCGCGGGGGTCCGCGATTTTCTGGTGCCTCTGGACATGGGGCGTAATGGCGTCTGATAAGGTGATCTACTGGCAATTACTCCATCACTCCCCGGAGCTCTCCCTACTCACGTCTTCTCAGCGCCATGTTCAGGCCACGCCCCCATAAAGAAGTACTTTGATGTGCAATGTATATTTGTTTGATCTGGATTCATTACGACGTTAATAATGTATTAATGATGACAGAGCTCCATTCATTTGTGTCTTTTATATCGGGAGTTCAGCTTTGATGGTTCGTGCAGGAGAATTTGTTACCTGACTGTTGCACGCCACGAGCGATTGATGCCAAACTGCCATGGAAGCAATAAAGTAACCGGGGCTAAAAATAGTACCTGCAGCCGTCCAGGGATTGGCTTTGTGATTTAGAAGGTCGAGGAAAAAAAAAGCTTTTCTTGTCCTGCAATGAATTCATTTCACAACAATTGTGAACAGGGCGAGAGCTTGTTCAGCCTTCTGTATGCCGAAGTCTTCTCACGGTCACTCGGCGCGAGAGATGTATCATTGGCATCCCTTTATGTGTAACACAATAGAAGCCGAGCAACTGGATAATAAATATTTAACTGTATAATGTCCCCTGTGTGGACAGGGTACTAACAAATACACAACAGCAATGGCGTCACAAGGGGAGTTCAGGAGTTCAGAGGGTGCGGCAGTCATTTTGGTGTCACCCCCTCTAGAAAGTCAGGCACTTGGTCATGGACCGAGAGCCCGACAGTGTCAGGAGAGAGGAGGGGACCCAGTGGCATACCTCATCCCGCCGGGGGAACGTCCCCTCCTCTCTCTGCCGGCATCCATCACCAAGATGGCCGATGGCAGTTGTCAATTAGATGACCGCGCATGTGCATGGTGACGTCGCGTGTATGCGCAATGACGTCACGGCAGGGTGTCACCCAGTCTCCGCTCCGGGTGACACCCAGCCTCGGGACGCCCCTGCACAACAGTCTCATTTAAGGTGGAACTAAAAAAAAAAGGAGATTTGCTATGTTATAGGGGAACTTAGTAATATGAATACCCTGAAAGATCCACCATTTGCCTGGAATTCCTTCTCAAAGATAACTAGAGTATGTGAGGGCGCCCAGGCACTCCTATTCTGAAGCCTCATAGCTGGATATCTGCAGTGTGAGATCTAAGACACTGCTGCCTCTGACTGTTAGTCCCACCAGATATGGAGTGAAATTTGGTGCTATCCTCACTGTGCTGATCACTGTTTCCCAAGCTGGGGGCTCTATTATGAGGAAGTAAAGCCCTGCACCTACCAACATGGCCACCTCCAATCAGAGACAGGAAAAGGGATGGGAAGCCAGTAATGGGGAGAAGATCAGCTGCAGGGAGACCACAGAAAACATTGTTGATTAGTCATTTGCCTGACTTTTTAAGGCACAGCTTCCACAGTTCAGTTCTTTTTGAAAGTGAACCCTTACACCTAAAGCCCAACCCCTAAAGCCTTAATCCTAAAGCCCAACCCCTAAAGCCCAACTTTAAAATGCCCCGCCCAGGTGTAAAAAATAAAAGAGAGCAGCTCTGGCTGCAATGATCACATTTGGTACAGGGCTGTCCCCCATAGTACTCTCTTTTCACCACAAGATGTCCTCAGTCTTCTAAGATCTTTTAAGAAGAGTGACTCTTATCTTTACTTAACCAAGAACATAAAGTGCAGGGTGTTGTGGGTCTGCTCCTGAGGTGCTGAGAGGAAGGGGACATGGAACCTTACCCTGTAGGACCTTATAGTGTAATGGGGAAAGGGGGAGTCAGATTAATAACCTTAGAAACATGAAAGATTTAATGTGACATGAGATGATGAACCAACAAATCCCGCCCCTGTCCCTAATTTTCAAGTTAAGCTCCCAAAACAATTTGAGAATATTATTTGCTTTAAATTCATCAATTTACCGCTACCCTACCAAAACTGTTTTGTAGATAAGGTTCAGGTTCATACGCAGTCAGAATTATGATAATTACAAAGCTTTAGAAATTGCTAGTCCTGAGACCGGGGTGTGTGTGTCAGTTTGAATTCCTGGCATGATCATGTTAAACACAAGGACAGCATCCTATACAACAAATAACCTGCCGAAGACAACACACACCAATATGAACCCCTTTCCAATGGACAGAAATGAGGTTTCTTCCACATATGGTTAAACTGGTGGTGGGGATTGGCCGAACTATGGGTAAGTGCCAGCAATATCATTTCAGATTTTAAATCTGAACTCCCCCCTTCCCTTCAGTCTTGCACCGTTGTACCGGCTACCCTCCTGGAGTAGAATTACGTACACTGATTTCACTAAACACTGTGAGCTTCTCACAATGTACATTAGAAACTGCAGCAAGTAAGATAGAGCCCGCCTCATTTCCTGGCTGGAGGACGTCCAGCATCAGCTAGCGCTTTTCTCCCAAGTCGTACTGTCCCTAACCTGCCACTTTCATTCATTTTAGTTCTTTTAATCATGGAGGCTCAGCATCACATACGGGCATAACCTAGGGTGTCAGCGTAGAAACGCCCACTCCTCCAGACTGACATCTACCCTTGAAAGCATTTTGATATTTGCATATTCCTCCCAAGAGCCAGACCACTGTCAAGATAACCCTGATAGCCAAACAGTTTCCAAAATGAAATCTGGGGACACCTTACTGATCACTCCCATTTGTAACCACACCCACAAAACTACACCACCATTTGTAGCCACAACCACAAAACCACGCCCCCATTTTTAGCATGCCCTGAAACAATTGGTCGCAGACTTCTGGAAGAGGAAGCAGCCATTGAAGATGTAAAGACAAAGTGCCCCGGACTCCATAAGGAGTGAAATAATTGCGGCCAAAGTGTGCTAACAGTGGGAGCACAGGTAACACAGTAACACAGGTTTCAGTAGTAACACAGGGTTCAGTGCATAGTAGTAAGTAACACAGGTTTCAGTAGTAACACAGGGTTCAGTGCATAGTAGTAAGTAACACAGGTTTCAGTAGTAACACAGGGTTCAGTGCATAGTAGTAAGTAATGCAGGGTTCAGTAGTAACACAGGGTTCAATGCTCAGTAGTAAGTAATGCAGGGTTCAGTAGTAACACAGGGTTCAGTGCATAGTAGTAAGTAATGCAGGGTCCAGTAGTAACACAGGGTTCAGTGCATAGTAGTAAGTAACGCAGGTTTCAGTAGTAACACAGGGTTTAGTGCATAGTAGTAAGTAACACAGGTTTCAGTAGTAACACAGGGTTCAGTGCATAGTAGTAAATAACACAGGTTTCAATAGTAACACAGGGTTCAGTGCATAGTAGTAAGTAACGCAGGTTTCAGTAGTAACACAGGGTTCAGTGCTCAGTAGTAAGTAACGCAGGGTTCAGTAGTAACACAGGGTTCAGTGCTCAGTAGTAAGTAACGCAGGGTTCAGTAGTAACACAGGGTTCAGAGCTCAGTACTAAGTAACGCAGGGTTCACTAGTAACACAGGGTTCAGTGCTCAGTAGTAAGTAACGCAGGGTTCAGTAGTAACACAGGGTTCAGAGCTCAGTACTAAGTAACGCAGGGTTCACTAGTAACACAGGGTTCAGTGCTCAGTAGTAAGTAACGCAGGGTTCAGTAGTAACACAGGGTTCAGAGCTCAGTACTAAGTAACGCAGGGTTCACTAGTAACACAGGGTTCAGTGCTCAGTAGTAAGTAACGCAGGGTTCAGTAGTAACACAGGGTTCAGAGCTCAGTACTAAGTAACGCAGGGTTCACTAGTAACACAGGGTTCAGTGCTCAGTAGTAAGTAACGCAGGGTTCAGTAGTAACACAGGGTTCAGAGCTCAGTACTAAGTAACGCAGGGTTCACTAGTAACACAGGGTTCAGTGCTCAGTAGTAAGTAACGCAGGGTTCAGTAGTAACACAGGGTTCAGAGCTCAGTACTAAGTAACGCAGGGTTCACTAGTAACACAGGGTTCAGTGCTCAGTAGTAAGTAACGCAGGGTTCAGTAGTAACACAGGGTTCAGAGCTCAGTACTAAGTAACGCAGGGTTCACTAGTAACACAGGGTTCAGTGCTCAGTAGTAAGTAACGCAGGGTTCAGTAGTAACACAGGGTTCAGAGCTCAGTACTAAGTAACGCAGGGTTCACTAGTAACACAGGGTTCAGTGCTCAGTAGTAAGTAACGCAGGGTTCAGTAGTAACACAGGGTTCAGAGCTCAGTACTAAGTAACGCAGGGTTCACTAGTAACACAGGGTTCAGTGCTCAGTAGTAAGTAACGCAGGGTTCAGTAGTAACACAGGGTTCAGAGCTCAGTACTAAGTAACGCAGGGTTCACTAGTAACACAGGGTTCAGTGCTCAGTAGTAAGTAACGCAGGGTTCAGTAGTAACACAGGGTTCAGAGCTCAGTACTAAGTAACGCAGGGTTCACTAGTAACACAGGGTTCAGTGCTCAGTAGTAAGTAACGCAGGGTTCAGTAGTAACACAGGGTTCAGAGCTCAGTACTAAGTAACGCAGGGTTCACTAGTAACACAGGGTTCAGTGCTCAGTAGTAAGTAACGCAGGGTTCAGTAGTAACACAGGGTTCAGAGCTCAGTACTAAGTAACGCAGGGTTCACTAGTAACACAGGGTTCAGTGCTCAGTAGTAAGTAACGCAGGGTTCAGTAGTAACACAGGGTTCAGAGCTCAGTACTAAGTAACGCAGGGTTCACTAGTAACACAGGGTTCAGTGCTCAGTAGTAAGTAACGCAGGGTTCAGTAGTAACACAGGGTTCAGAGCTCAGTACTAAGTAACGCAGGGTTCACTAGTAACACAGGGTTCAGTGCTCAGTAGTAAGTAACGCAGGGTTCAGTAGTAACACAGGGTTCAGAGCTCAGTACTAAGTAACGCAGGGTTCACTAGTAACACAGGGTTCAGTGCTCAGTAGTAAGTAACGCAGGGTTCAGTAGTAACACAGGGTTCAGAGCTCAGTACTAAGTAACGCAGGGTTCACTAGTAACACAGGGTTCAGTGCTCAGTAGTAAGTAACGCAGGGTTCAGTAGTAACACAGGGTTCAGAGCTCAGTACTAAGTAACGCAGGGTTCACTAGTAACACAGGGTTCAGTGCTCAGTAGTAAGTAACGCAGGGTTCAGTAGTAACACAGGGTTAAGTGCTCAGTAGTAAGTAACGCAGGGTTTAGGGGTCAGTAGTCAATGACGCAGAGGTCTAGAAACAGTAGGTCAGTAGTAAGTGACGGAAGGTTCAGGGGTCAGTAGTAGGTGAGACAGAGTTCTAGAAGCAGTAGGTCAGTGATGCCGGGGTCAGGGGTCAGTAGTAAGTGATACAGAGCTTTAGAAGCAGCCAAGTGATTAAGCAAGGTCACCTCCCCAACCCAATCTGTGATTAGACAGAGACAGAAATGAGTGCTGCTCTTCCTTTCTCATTCTACTCTCTTCTGCTTTCAGGCGTGCTTTTTTTTTTTACCAGCACAAATACATGCAGCACATCTGATTGGCTCCTAGCACTGCCTCTCTCTCTGACAGTCTGAGCTCTGCTGTACAGGGCTGATACCAGGTCACATTCCAGTACTTGCACTTGTTGCATTTAGAAATACATTTCATAATTTTTAATAAACACATAACTGCTCACTAACCAGTGTTTTTTGTTTTGTATCTGCCTGCGTCCGGTGGTAATTATATTAGCTCACCGTAATTTTCAAGCCATGTCTTCCTTCTCTATTAATCTGAAGCTCTTATTTAATAGAAATGTATTAATAGTGCACCGATATTAAAACATTCCGCTGATTCGTCTCAATCTTCTCTCCCGTACAGTATGCTGAGAGATAAGCACTGAATACCCAGGCAGAGTTTAATCACAGAGCACATCCCGCACGTGCTCAGCACAATGCAAATCCAAGAGGTTTAACATGCGTGGTGCCGCTGCAATGTGACAGCTGTGAGCGTTCCTGCGAATATCCTCATAAAAGGTGGAGGAGGTCAAGTTCCTTATGAGCGCCGCGAGATGTTTCCATAAACAGTTTGCTTGTTGCAACTTTATATTATATGTTACAATTCTGGAGAACTGAAGACAGGTCAGTTGATCTCCGATTAAACCGGCACTGACGAATACAATTTAGCTGTCACTTTGTATTTGTTGTGTTTATTTTTTAAGGGGGAACTTGGAAAAGGTTAAAGGCCAACTGCAGATTACCAAAAGCCCAGCAAGCAGGAGCATTCGAAGGCGCGGTGTCACCCGGAACGGCCACCGGGTGACACCCCGCCATGACGACATCCCGCTGTGATGTCACACGCTGTTATCTGCCGGCGGCCATCTTGGTGATGGACGGCAGCAGAGAGAGGAGGGGATGCTCACCCGGCGGGATGAGGTATGCCGCCAAGTCTCCTACTCTCTCGTGCAGTTGTCGGGCTTTCGGTCCATGAGGAGGTGACACCAAAATGACTGTGTCACAATGGTATTACATGGGTGCGGACCGAACCCCTTGCACCCTCCTGGTGACACCACTGCCACCAAGTCCTTTTCCCTCCATAAACACCTCCCCCACAATTTAAGTAGTATTAAAGTGATATCGAATATCGGCAGTTCGAGCGCTTGCTGAACGCCGAACTTTATGGGATGTTCGCAGTTTGTTCGACCGCGGACATTCCATAAGGCAAAATGCCCTCTGAAGCTCTGATTTGTTAAAGTCTTGCACCTGACCACGGGTCAGGTGCAACACTTTGCCCAATCAGGGCTCAGTATTGACTTAGAGCCATGATTGGGCAAAGTCATGATGACTCTGCCCAATCATGACCTGCCTATGAGATGTCGGTAAACGACACAATTGGGCGGAGCCCAATTGTGTATGTTTTGCCGGCATCTGACAAAATTATAATTCAATTATGCGGCGGGAGAGGACGGGACGGCGTTTTTTAAAATTTTTATTATTTCTCTTTATTTTTTATTTTGTCGTCGTCATGGACAATGCTGGACGCCGTGATTGACCCTGGATTACGTTGGTGGATCCATTTTTTTTTTTTTTTAAATAAAAGATTTGTTAACATGTCGTTTGTTTGTTTTTTTCCAAATAGAGGATTTTATCAAAAGTCTTTTTAATAACTATTTAACCCTTTAGTGAATGGGTTTAGTTATTTTTTTTTATTTTAGAACTTCAGTTATATTCATCATTGTGATGTTGTGATGCAATGGTTTGCATTGCAACAAGCTGTGCTGTTGGAGTCCAGACTAAATAAAACCACATACACAATCCTTATGAGCTGTATTATGGCCAATCATGGATAGTGGAATTTTCTTTTAAATAAAACATTGAAAACATATTGGATCTATATGAAGGGACAGATTTTACACAAGTCCATTGTCTACATCTGCTCTCTGTATTTTTCCACGCTCCAAGCTTTGACTTTTCAGCTGATTCTCTTGGTGTCACCTTTGTGATAATAACTGTTCTTTTCTTGTCATTATTTCTGTGCGTGGTCACTGCTTCTCTCCTGTCACCGGCCTTCATCAATTGTTCTTCCTTCTCCTACCCTTTGTCAGCTTTTGAAACAGAAAAATGTAATTTCTTTGGTCTCTTACCTAAACAGCCCTTGACTGAGAAGCATCTTATGTGCTCTAATGATGCTGGCTCCTCTGATGACAGAAGCTTGCACTAAGGGCCGATTGACATCACACTGCGCGCAATATTGCACAGGTAACGAATGTTATGTGCATCGGTGCACTCTGGTGCAATTAATTGTGAATGGGACCCCAAGTGTGCAAGCACTGGAGCGCACAACATCGCAGCGCAATGCATGGCGTCCTGTGCCTTGCACTGTGAAAAAATGCAACCTGTCTGAGATTGTCCTGTGTTAGAGTGATTTTCATCTCATTCATTTTTAATTGGGCTGTTTAATATAGGGCACCATCAACATTGTTGCAAGACAACACAGGCATTGCAGCGCACTACATTATGGAGTGAATCTGCCCTAAAGGTATCCGCTGTCATTTGAACAGAAGCCTATACACCCGTCTTGTTGCCATCCCTTGTGTGATGACATCAGGACATCGCCACTGAAGGTCTTTAGGACCCCATGAGGACCCCTGTTAATGGACTCTTTCAAACACCAATGACAAGCGTCCATATCACCAGCGGGCACTGGAAAAACTAAAGACCAAAATATAGAAGACCCGGGACCCGACCTGTCACATGACCATGATTTTAGGTTAGAAATGGGATTTTTTGGTTTGTAGACATGCAGAGGCGGCTCTAAGAAAGTATATTACTGACGTGGAAGAATCACACAGCAAAAATGTCAAAAGTGTGTCAGTCATTTACGAACAGAAACTAAAAACAAGCTCAGTCATGAAGGGGTTAAACAGGCTGGTGAGACCCCACAGAGCCCCAGTGAGACCCCCAAAAACCCCTATAATTATTGCTCTCACTGCGACGTTTGCCGTGATATGTAACGTGTGGCGCAATCGTTGTTTCCACAGGTAGGGACACCCAACGCGTGTTTGCATTTGTATGTGCGTGTACAGAAGACTTAAAACATTTTTTATGAATGTACGTGTACGAGGGGGTAGGGCACACTCCCATGCACCATACAAGCGTTCTGGCTGGTCTATATCTGCCATTGCTGGCTGTAAGAAAAGTTTACAGTAATCTGCTTGTGTGCACATGTTTATTTACGGCAGCCCGCATCCAAAAGCAAGCCGCCCATTCATTTATATACAATAGGTGGACGACAAATCAAATCTAACAATTAACTCAGGGGTAGGCAACTCGGCTGTGCTGAAAGTGCAAATCCCATCTTGTCTCAGGGGACTTGTAATTCCACAACAGCTGAAGTGCTGAGGTTACCCACCCCTGGAATAGCTAAAGGCTATGACGACCATAGTGGCCTTTTTTCATTGGAGATCACAGGATTGAAACTGTGCAGGTTAGAAAATACCAGTGACTATCATTCATTTCAGGAAAGCTAAATGAAGAGTAAACTTGGATATAAAGTGTATCTACACCCAAGCACAAAAATGTCATATATTGCAGATTACCAGTCCTCAGATGTGGTGTTCATTTTTTTTCTCCTCATCTCCATATCACATGGGAGAGGAGATTTGTCGTCCACAGAGAGAACTCAGGTAGGACTGATAGTAGTGCTTGAGATTTCAGTGCAACACAGGTTTGAATTTGTAAACTCACTGGATTTTTGGCAGGATAAAAAAAATAATAATAATATAATAATTTAAAAAACAAAAATAGCA
>NW_017308931.1:60229-86051 GCF_000935625.1 Nanorana parkeri | reverse complement strand
ATACACACATACACATATATATATATATATACATACACACACACATTCTGTATATATTTCTATTTGTATTTTATTTTTATTTTTTTGCATTGATCAAACACTAAAAAAGCTTATGCTAGTATACTTAACAACTGAAGTAAAGAGCAGATAATTGTTTATATTACATACACTTTAATTGCTGCTTGTAATTATTGCTTTCTAATATTCCGTTACTGGTTTTTAATGAATCAAGCCCTCAGCCTGTTAGCATGGTAAGTAGATTGATAATTAACATGGTAAGACTAATTTTTCCAGCATTGGATGCATTGTGCCGATTTTTTTTTTCTTAACAATTATCCGGAGCTCTTAAAAAAAATGTAAAAAGATGGCTGAAGTTAAATGCAGTCTGTATTATTCTCCTGAATGAATGCAATTTGCAGGCCTCATTTTTGCACGTTTGTACGTGTACTTTTCAAGCATTTTTATGCATCATTTGCAATACAAAAGCAGAATTAAGTGTTTTTGGCCTCATAGGCCTTTAAATGTGATGGCCTGAAAAACGCACAGAAACACAAGTTTTTAGAACATTTATCAGGTGTTCCCATTAAAGTTTATGGGTTCAAAACCCTTGGTTAAAGTGGCTTCTTGGAGCAACAGGCATTTTGCCACACGTGCTTGAGCACTCAGGTGTGTACTATAGAAGAAAATGGTACCATAGAAGACAATGCTACCATAGAGGATGATGGCACCACAGAAGACAATGGTATCATAGAGGATGATGGTACCATAGATGACAATGGCACCATAGATGACAATGGCACCATAGACGACAATGGGACCCTAGAAGACAATGGCACCATAGACTACAATAACACCATAGATGACTAGGGCACCATGGAAGACAATGGCACCATTGACAACAATGGCTCAGGTGTGAACCATAGACAACAATGGCACATTGATGACTCTGGCACTTTGGAAAAAAATGGTGTATAAACAACAATGGCTCAGGTGTGGACCATAGAAGACATTGTCATCATAGAGGACAATGGTACCCTAGAGGACAATGGCACCATAGGCGACAATGGTACCTTAGAGGACAATGGCACCATAGGTGACAATGGTACCATAAAGGACAATGGCGCCATGGACAACAATGGCACCATAGACAACAGTGGCACCATAGAAGTCAATGGGACCATAGACAAGAATAGAACCATAAAAGACAATGGCACCATAGATGACAATGACACCATAGACAACAATGATACCATGGAAGACACTGGCACCATAGAAACTCCATAACTAAACTAGGTGTGAAAACACACAAAAATGCCTATACAAAACATAAACCAAAGACGGTCAGCTCAAGTGGGAATGGGGCCTTAATGCAACGCACGTTAGCATGTGACATTGTGGATGTTAATGTGTATGTGTGGAACAAATGGACCCCAAAGGTTGCATGCTAGCTTACCACAGGGATAGGCAACCTCAGCACGCCAGCTGTGATAAAACTACAAATCCCGTCATGCCTCTGCCTCTGGGACTCATGCCCGTTGCTGTCAGTCTTGCAGTGCCTCATGGGACATACCGTATTTAATACAAAATGAAAAAACACAAGCATGTATAGAAAGTATATTTTGGATTTGGCCAGAAAATGATAACTAGAATACAGGCAATGTATTACCAACCGAGGGCCCAGATAAAAATTAACGGTATCTTATCACAATCTTTCCAAGTATATAATGGGACTCGCCAAGGGTGCCCCCTTTCCCCAATTCTCTTCGCTCTCTTCTTGGAACCATTACTAATTTCAATCAGGGAAAACCCCAGCATACATGGAGTTAAGGTGGGAGGTTGTGAACACAAACTGGCAGCATACGCAGATGATATACTCTTTTATATCCAGCAACCGCATATAACAATCCCAAATTTGATGAAGGAAATTGGAGAAATTTGGCCAGATCTCGAACTTTAAAATAAATATGAATAAATCAGAGATACTGAACATTAATACGCCAGGGAAATGGAGGCTCACTTACAACTTAGAAAGATGGCACAAAATGTTTTTAAGGGATTTAACCCTTGACGAATTTGACACTAGACACGGGAAGAGGGGGAGTTAATAAAACACCCCTTTTTAAAAAAAAAAATCTCTGGGGGATTAGAAGATTGTAGAGGCAGGATATTGTGAATGTTAAATTATTATTTATTTAATTATCTAATTTTTTGTGTATATGTCTGTGGTAAAAATTCAAGTGTCTATTTGTCTAATGTACTGTTGGAATATAAAATAAAAATGATGATAAATAAAAAAAAAAAAACACAAGCAGTTTTTTCTTCATCTCCCTAAAAATAGAAATATGTACCTCGGAAATGCAATTGTGAGTATAATTGCATTCCGCCTGTCTGAAAACCGAAATAAACAAAAAGAGAAAAATGTTTCAGGCAAAAGAGCAATTGTGTCACCGTAAGATGCAATTATCGCCGCAGCTTACCAACGCACGAGCGGAAATGCGATGCGAACATTTGAATGCAATCTCCAGCCTCTAATAACGTATGCTTGTTTACCCAACCCGACCTGTTTTACGGATGGGATGTTCTCATTGATGTGACCTTGCAGTGCAGTACAAGGAAAATACAATGCGTTCGTACTGATACAATTAGAGGGATGTGTCAAGCTCTTGCGGATCAGAGAAATAAAAGGAGTTGTTAGTCCAATGACAATTCCCGATAAATCTGACACTGATGGGAAAAAAAATAAACCATGCCAGAGAAAAAAAGCTATAAAGATTGTTATTTGCTGCAATATAACTCACCAGGATAAGGACACTTATTTGGGGGTGGGTGGGATTTAGCTTGGAAGGTTTAAAACCCCAGCCAGGATCTTTTGTGCTGTCTGTGTAACATTGGGAACATTTCCTGCCACTTCCTGTCCCAGGGACACAACAGGAAGTTAGCAGATATCTCCCAAATTGAACATTTCCCTGTTTGGGGTAGTTCACCCCACAAATAGTGCATTCCGGCCTGAATTGGTGCCAGAATGCACTGGATCGCATCTCTGTGTTCATGGGCTGCCGGGGGCGTGGCAGTGCATTGAAGTCAATGGTATAGCAACCACGCCCCCCCAGCCGCAGTTCAATCACCCACTCCCGAACTTGTGGCACATTAGCATTTCTCCTGCTCAGGAGAGAGAAATTCTTCATCTCTCCTATCCATGCTAAGTCTCCTTGTTATCTCATCATGCAGTGATTATGCAGAATATGTCTCCTTGTTATCTCGTCATGCAGAGATCATGCGGAATATGTCTCCTTGTTATCTGGTCATACAGAGATCATGCGGAATATGTCTCCTTGTTATCTGGTCATGCAGTGATCATGCGGAATATGTCTCCTTGTTATCTCATCATGCAGAGATCATGCGGAATATGTCTCCTTGGCTATAAAAAAGATACAAAGCTGAACTCTGGTTTGAAGATACTACTAATGCACCCAATCCTCACTCTGTCACTCTGCAATACATGCACTTAAGCAAACACATGTCCTATGCATGCTTGGGCATGAAGTGATGTATACATATAATACTAAAGCTGAAGCTCCCAAACCCGAATGGTATTCAGGATTCGAATTTCTGAATTGCATTCAGGAGCTCCCGAATGCCATTCTGGTCTGGGAGCCAAAAATACATATTACTAGAGCTGAGGCTCCCAGACCAGAATGGCATGCGGAAGCTCCTGAATGCAATTAAGACATTTGAATCCTGCATGCCATTCGGGTCTAGGAGATTCAGTTTTAGTATTAATATCTGTATAGGGTTTTCTGTGGTATTCGCAACGAATATTCATAAACTCATCCGAAGCTAACGAAAATTCGGATTTCGTCTGAATCCGAAACCCGAACCAATTTGAATTTCGAATCCCGAATCCCAAAATAGCAAAATATCATAACCAAACCGAGTTTTTCTGCGGCTTACATGTCTAGTATTTGGGTGTTTCTGCAGGCAGTTAAAGGGGCGTTCTCTTCTCTTTCTCTGTCACTGCCACAGTCTCCCATTTCATTATTAGTATATCAGTCCCATCAAAGTCTAGGAGCCGTCTAAGGACAGAAGCAGTCAAATGCATACACCATCTTGGGCCCCATAGCGGCCGCCTGGGTCGCTATGGTGATTGTTACGCCACTGACCACTTCCATGACTCAAAGACAGTACTGACATAAGCATGTAATCTTAAACTACAGATGGGTCATTACACATCTGGTGGCCTGTTGAACAAGAGAGGAGAGCGATGATCTATTGTTTGAAGTACAATTGCCCAGAGACTAAAATGCACCAAACTGGATTATTGAAAATACTGTTGCCCTTTTGAGCAAACAGAAAGCAAACTTCGGTACGGGAAAGCATTACATATGGCTTAGTGAAATGATTGTTCTGCCTTGAGTTAAGCTTTATCCCTAGCTAAGTGTTATATTTTCTTATGTAACTCAATAAATGTATATCTCATTGCTTTGTGTCTGAGTCTATCCCTCTTTTCACACACTGCTAAGAAGCTTAACCCTCTACATAACATTACAATGAATATGTAACTAAAGTATTACATTAAGATTCTCCAAAGTTATTGTACAGACTTGCTTCAATTTGTACAAGGAACTGCATCAAACAAATCAGAATGTATCAGCCAGAAGCTTCCGGACCACCCCATGCAATTGGATCACCTAAATCAATGAGGTGGGCTTGTGTCAACAGGCTTTGTTCACTTCAAGCAGGTATTGTCTAAGGGGATGCAAAACCTACTTGCAAATGCAGGCCAGAAGAAGATCAACTGCAGGTCAATTGCACCTGATAATGAATTCTGAGTGAAACTGATGCCATCAACACAAGCCCAAAGCCAAGCGACACAGGCCCTAACTGGGTTACTACTGAAATAGAAGCAGTGTCCTCCTATGTGAAATTAGCTAGTTTAAAGGAGAACTATGGGGTCAGTGCTTTTCCCCATCATTCTCCCCAGAGTCATGGGAGGACACAAACTAGCGTCCTCCCATGACCCAAAGCTCAGTATACCGCGATCTACAGCTCGCGGTATACTGAGACCGCCGCAGCCGGGACGGATCCTGACATTACTGTGAAGATCCACCCAGCTGCGTGATTAACAGCTGGCTCTGCCTATCTAGAGGCAGAGCCTGCTGAACCCGCCCCCGTCCGTTCCGCCAGTCAGCGCTGGAGGATCGGACAGGGGAGGGGGGGAATCCCTGCATGGAGTGACAGTCACAGCTCTCTGCAGGGACAGGATCGAGAAGTGAGTGAGCGACGGTATGTGTTCGCTCACTTCCCGATCTATTGAGCCGACGTGTGAGAGTTTCATTGTCACATGTCGGCTCGAACTATGAGGCTGAGTGATTTTCACTCACCTCATAGTTCTCCCTTAAGACAATTTTCTGTTCAATCAGGTAATGAAGATAGATAGAAACGTTTCAACATTTGCTGTTGGTTTAAATGTTATGATACTTGACTTAATTTTTAATAAACCACCTGTAAAGTCTTAAAAAAGAATTGCTTTGTTGCCATGAACCGGGTTAGGAGCCTGAGATAACCATAGCAGAAACTCTTAATGCTCCGGTCCGAGCATCCCTGGGTAGGAGGACAGGGGAATGCAGAGACAAAAGAGAGGTGCAAATGTTGATGGACGTTAATGTCACTGGAAAATAGTGGCTTGAGGTGGGAGAAGAGCAGCACCGGTGAGAAGAGGTCAGAATCAGGCCAGGGTCAGCAACAGCAGAGCAAGATGGTACCAATATGGCAGAGAGTGACAAAGTCACAGATAGGCCGAGTCAGTAACTTGCTGACTGCAAGTTACCAGAGTAGCAGGCAGGAATCATAGTAGGAGAATAATCCAGGGTCAATAATGGAGCCGATGAACAGACAATGTAGAACCACTGATGAGTTGGGAAACAAACCAGGTTGGTAGCAGAAATCAGGATCAAATGCAGAACCACTGGTCTTATGAGTACAGCTGAAGTTCTCTTAGCACTATATTCAGGGTCTTGCAGGTCTAAGCTAAAATAGCCCACTTGGTGCCACAATTAGCAATAAGCCGTGTGGTAATAACACACTCATCTGCACCCTGTGCAGAGATTTTCTGGCTCATGGGACAGCAATCTAAGCCCCCAGCAGTCCCAGACTGAAGGTGATCAATACACACATGGTAGCCACCACCACGTGTTTTAAAGAAACACACACTGTTCACAGTATCCACTGTTGCAATTTGGACCTTAAAAAAATGTCTGTATCTCTTGCTGCCATGTCCAGGCAGGAGCGTAAAAGAGTTTACACTACAATAGCTTCTACATAGAGGCAAGTTCTTACTTTATAGTTAAAACATTCAGAGATTCAGCTTAACAAATTTTAAATATTGTTTTAATGGAAAGAAAAGAAAAATTGTGCAAAAAAACAGTGCAAGAAATATAATTTGCTGAAAAGATATTGCAATGAAGACAAACAGCAGTAAATAAATTAGAATTTTGCAAGAGACACTGGTGCATGGAAAGTGAATCTCAGTATTCTTAGTAGATACCAGTAGAGTCAATGTTTATTGTCCGTGGAAGAGCGTTACAGAGCTTACTCCAGCCAATCAAAGGGTGTGAGTTGTGTGTCTTAGGTGTGCTAGAGTATTTTATTGTGCCATGTAGACACACCCTTAACACCAACTATCCTGGGTACATATGTATTTATATATGACAGGGTTTCACAATCCAAAAACCAACATATTATTTGGAAGAATTAAATTACGGATTGTTATTATAGATATGATATAGATCAGGTTTATATATCTTAGGAGCTATAATGTGTATTAGCTTCCAGGACTGTGGAATAATAGAATCTTCTACATTAGTGCAGCCACGTTATAGGAAGGTACCTCCTTCATAGGAGTTATGGAATATGGATTAAAGTTGATAGTTTGAGACGTCTGAAAGTTCAGGTCTGGATCAATATAGGTCACTACCCATATAGTCTAACTCAATCAATATGTGCTTCTGTTTTTTTTTAATCGTACCAAATAAATCATGGATGAGAGGTTCAAACAAAGAGTAGTTATTGAGTTTCTGATGAAAGAGGGTTGTTCAGCTGTTGAGATCCATACACGCCGAAAGAATATGTATAGTGATGCAGTAATTGGTGTGAGCAATCTTAGGTGTTGGCTAAAGAAGTTTATAATGGGAGAAACTGGAATTATTGACAAGGCATTGGATGGCACCATGCAAGCTCTGCTTGAGTGCTCTGTAGAATTTTTTGAAACTGGATTTGAGGCTTGAGTAAAACAATGGTGCAAACGCTTCAAACTTTATGGGGACTATGTAGAAGGGTAACTCTGAGTAGAGTATTTTAAATGCTAACTGTATGTATGTTTATTGTTTCCATCTCTGCATAATTAAACATTCCCTATCTCAGCAAGCATTACTTATGATACATATACTGTACATAGGCTTCATATACATTTAATTTGCTCTAGCTATGTATTCTCTGACATGACCAGTTTAATTGGCATCACTTCCTGTGGCATCACCAGAAGCCATGGGCTAAAAAGCATGCCACAGCATCAACATAATGAAAACCCAAAGACATCTTTAGCATAACCATCGCCCTCCCCTCAAACGACATGCCTTAAATCCCAATTCTTTTAGATGGTTTGCTGATGTCACAGTCACTTTTACTTTTTCTCAGTGGTGATGGTGTGTGGCCCTGCCTCCTAAACTACAAGTCATGACATGTAGTTCTTACTGCAGTTTGCCCACTGGCGGAACTACCAGAGTCGATGCGGTCTCAATAACAACTGGGCCCTGGCGTTCCGCCTGTTGGGGGACCCAGAGAAAAAGAAGAGGGACCGCAGCTCCCTCATGCCGGCCCCCCCACGATAGTGCCGCTCTTTCCACGCCGCTCTGCCACCATCAGCATTTATTGACAAAGTATTTAGTTTAAATCGTTAATTGTGACTGTTAATAATATGCCATCCATCATCTACTTCCATCCATCATTTACTGCCATGGATGGAATATTATTAACGGTCACAATAAACAATTACAAATGAATACTTTATAAATAAATGCTTTTTTCCTCGTTAATCCCGCCCGTGCGCAAGTGCAGATACTGGGTCTGCGTTCTCGACAGAACACCGGCACTACATTTTTAAACTGAAGCAGCTGCCTTAGGTCCCGCGCTTGCTGGAGACCTCGGCAGCCTTCCTGTTAACCACACGGTGCCTGTTTATAGTGCTTTCCCAATGGAGGTGAGGGGTTGGGGGGCCCTTCATGGTTTCTTGCACCGGGGCCCGGAAGTTTCTAGTTACGCCACTGAGTTTGTCCACTCCGCTAAGATGACCCCCTGCTGAACGAAGGCTCTCTTACCCTCTTGGAAATGCTACATGGCATTTCTCCTCCTGATGTGCTCTATGGCTCACAAGAATACTCGGCCCGTAGATCTTAAGCCTTATCTGTGCTCCACCCCACCAAAAGTATAACTATAGACATGCCCTTTTTTTATATGAGCCACCAAGAAGATAAATTCACTTTGCTGCCCAGCACAGACTGAAAACCTAAACATTTCCAAAAAACTAGGGTTGTGTTTTTCCATTCTTTTTTTTTTTTTGCTGTCCTGTTGGGGAAGTGAGGGAAAGCATTGGAAGGTTCTTGGTATAAGAAAATCATTCTTAGTTAGCTCTAAGGTCTACAGAACCGCACCCAATATGAACAATAGGAGTAGGGCAGGATTCTGTAGTTCTATGTTATGTCTGTTGTCCAGATACAGAAGGGTAAGTGAGTATTGTCATCCTAAGACTGCAAGTGTGTTACTGGCAGAATCACCAGGTGAAAATTAAGGAAAAAAAGTCTTCAAACGGAAGCAAATTGTTAAGTTGCAATATATTACATTTTTGTTTTTGAGGTTAGATATGCTTCAACACTTCCCAAATTTATTCCAAGCCAATAATACAAATATTTTGCCCTTAGACACACTTTAGCAATTTAAAACCTGCCCTACTCCTGGCCTATATGCATGAAAACCAGCGCAATCTGACCCAAACTCCAGGGCAGCCAATCCAATTCAAACTTTCTCTCTTGAATTTGGTTGGTGGCTTTGGGACAACACAGACTGCAATTAATGATCTCATAGTGTTAAATGAGGCCAACGGATGAATGTATTGTAATGGTTTCTGTTTTGGCGATAAACTAATAAATGCTTTAGCAAAATATTAATTTCCTATTTTACTTACATTCTTATTGCTCCCTATTGTTTTTCTTCCTTAAGTGCCTATTAATAAAAAAGCTAAATTCCAAGGGAGGAATAAAATGTAAGTTTAATTAAGATGTATAAAAACGAGTAAAGTCATTAAAATGCTAAAAGCATAAATTGTGACAATTACCTCCTCGGTGCTCGGTGACCGATTCTCAGTGTCAGCACAAGGCAGTCTGGAGCTTCAAGCATGAGCTTGTGATTGTTCAGACTACAATACCAACCCTGGAAACTGAGAGAACTAAGCATATCAGATACAAAAGAGGTACTTGATTAGCAGGTTCTGAATATTCTGTTAAAGTAACATGACAAAAAATAATTAATAATTGGAAATCTTGTGTAAGCATGGACACGTTACCTGGAAACTGTAGCAAATACCGCATGGACCATTCCATACAAGTGTAAACCGTCTTGGGTTTCTACGCACTTAAAACTAGTCAATACCTTTATTAATCTCATGTATTATGTGAAGTCTCATCTTTTCACTTGACGTTTGTCTGCACAGTGAAAGCAAATGTCTTCCAGATCAACCAACATCATTGATGCAAACTTAGAAATATTTCTATTTATTTTTAGGAATACATATTTTAGAAAATGCTGACAGGTAGGGTTTAATGACAGAAGAGATGATATATGTTGGTTCCTCCCTGCCTGCGTTGTGCCAAGATGGAGGCATCTCATTAAGGAGGGGGGGGGGTATGTGTGTGGGGGAGGTGTGGCAAGGGGCAGCCACAGTGTTCCAGGTTGGAAAGAGCTCTTATCAACCTGTGATGCTCTGTCTAGCTTCCCAGAGCTGGGCTCACTGACATCATTGGTTGGCAGGGAGCTGAGCAGGATGCTCTGGTTGGAATTCCCCCAAGCTCCTGGCAGCCATTGATGTCAGTGAGCAAGGCTGGACCAGACAGGGAGCCCTGCATGGAAGTTACATCATTCGGCCTAGCCAATAAAGAGGCCACAGATGAGGAATCTGAAATAAGACTTGGAGTAGATGGAATTAAGCACCATCACATCACTGGAGGGGACTGCCTGCAAGGACAGTCTGATATAAATTGCTAATAGACTGTGCATAAAGCACATTATGGCAAACACCTTCTGGGGGCCCATTTTTTTTGTTACCAGTTTACAACTGCTTTAAGAAGTGCTGTGCTCTTTGGAGCTATACATTCAGTGGCAGAGTGGCACCTGAGAATACATGCATCTGGGAACATGTGCAGCTCACCTGATCTGGTTTTATATACGTGACGTGATGTGAAAGGAGCATAGCTAACGGCATTTTAGCAACTAGATTATGCTTAGGGGCATGGTAAATACGTATCAATTGTAGTGGATATAAATACAGGCATGGAGCACAAGGAAAAGAGGGAATTGTGCAGAGTGTCAGCATGACAGGGGGAGAAGGGGAGCCAGATATTAAAGGGTTAATTGCTAAGAGTAAAAGTATGAAGGAGGGGTTGCTCACCGGATTGGAGAAAGGTCTTATAGGGGTGGAACTTCGGGAGGTAGGATCTGTGTGGATCTGAGGAAGTTTCCAGAAGAAAAGAAAGTTGGAGCCAGACGAGGGTTTTCCCCTCCTGCCCGCCCTATTTGTTTGTTTTTGCTGTTTCTCTTTAGTTTTTGTTTTAGGTTCGGCTGTTTGGCTCGTCACACCAGTCTTTGGGCGGTTTGGGGTACTTGAAAGTGGTATGGATGCCGTTGGTTTATTAATAACGGTTGGGGACCCATCATAGGTGTGGTGCCCTTTAAGTGGTGGTCAGTTGGTTTGATCGCTTGTTTTGGGCTGTGAAGTGTCTGCGGTTAACAGATATTGGTCCCCAAGGTGGTGGTGTTGTGGCTGGGGGCCCATTATTAGTCATCTGAAGCTGCAGATACAAGTGATGGGACAGTGTTCTGGTTATTTTAGGTGCCTTCAGGTACCCGGAAACCTGTGGTTAATGTGTATAACTGTGTTAATTGATTTAAGATAATATTGTGGTTATTTCTGTATTTAATTTTCTATTGATTTTTTATATTTCATTAAAGATAATAAGTGGCTGCTGTGGCCTTTGGAGATCCATACAAGTCTGGTGTGATTCATTTGGTAAAAATGTTTGTTTTTTTGGGGGGGAGGAGGTCACAGCAAGTTTAAGTGGGGTGACTAGTGTTTAATACAGAGGATCCCTTTGAAAATACCCTTACCATGCAGTATTACATTACATATGTTCGAATTGAAAAGAAACTATACCTAAGAATGTTTGTTTTTGTGTCTATTTGCGCAGAATGAATGATCAGAAAGATTCATAGAGCACATGGGTCTGCGAATCGAATAGACCCCCTAGTATTTCCCCTTCCTCTCCCTGTCTTAGTGCTGCCGTATTGGGAGTAGAGGATGATGATATTAAGTCATATTAAGGAACTTACCCTACTTGCATTCATACATGTATTTAATTATTTCTTTGTTAATATATAACTGCCTTAGGTGATTTTTTTTTTGTTCATGTCCTGAGTTTAGCTTAACAGGTCAGCTCTACACAGGAAAGAAAATTAATCAGCGGAGTGCACATAATATTCAGTACACATTGCTAACATTGCTATTGTGATAAACTCTGAAAAGCAATGTATCTGTGTTTTTCTCAATACAGAAAGATAGTTCCTGTAGTTCTGCAGTCTTCTTTGGCTTTGAGAGGCCTTGGAGTTGAGGGCGTGCCTCCGTGTCATTTGAAAGTTTATATATATTACAAACTAAAAAGGGGGCAAACTTTTTTTTTTATAGTTTTTTTTAGATTTTTCATATAAACAAACAGTACAAAATACACAGTTATCACCTGAGTTCCAACACTCAGGGGCACATCTTACAACATTGGTCCAACAACACCACATATCATACCCTCCCTCCCCCTCTAAGGGGTCAAACTTTTATTTAAAAAAATATTTTTGCTTTTTTTTTTAGAATTGCAGGTTTTCAGGATCTGACATTACGTGCAGAGCAAATGTCAAAACTTTGATCTGCACCTAACACAAAAAAATAAATTGGCAGTCAACTGCAAGCCAAGATAAGCTTCATCTGTAACATTGTGCTCTTGTTTTGAATTGAACTTTAACTGAACTTGATCCCTTTAGTTTGTAAAGCACTGGGCAAACTCTTGCCACTATATAAATTCTGAATAATGTTAATAACAATATATCTGGTTATGTCCACTTGGTATATCTTAATAATGCTCCTTTATGGCAATCTAAACAAATACCGAATCCAGTTACTATGTGCTTCACAAACTTCATAAAGTAAATAAAACGTATTTTGCCTTCCATGACTGAGCCAAGTCCCCCTTCATTTGTGTCTCACATGCTCCCCTCCCCTGCAGCCCACAGTGGGAGAGTTTCGGTAACAGAGGCAGTGCTGTTAATCCAGAAAGCAGTGGGTGGAACGAGGAGTGGTCAGGTGCAGACAATTAGGCTTGTCAATTAGTGACAATGTTGATAGTCATGCCCCCTGCAACATCTTCTCATCCCATGGTAGTGGGAACTCGGAATTCAGGAGAAGTGCAGCATCGCTACCACCTCATCACAGGAAGCTGGATAAGGTGGACTTCACTGGGAGGATCATTAGGTATTTGTGGGACTTTGCAGGGGGGGGAGGGGGGGTGAAGAGAAAACTGTAAGTGCAGATGGACTTATAATTCAGTACTGAAGCACATCATTTGATCATACAAGGCCATAGTCCTACTTTACGATAAAACAGTGGGAACTTCAAAACTAGCAAACGAACAGCTTTAGGAGGTAGCTGAAAATATAAACTGTAAGCTCACACCTTATGCTTCAGGTTTAGCCCCTCTAATGCTTCTTGAGGCTCTGTTGAAGTGTCTCTCTCTAAAGGGGTCTCTATTTTATTCTGTACATAGGATACACCCCTTGCTCCATCACACATGACACTGCCCAGTGCCTAAGCAACCGATCAGGAGGTCCTGGATTTGTCATGTGTGGGTGTGGGGTGTGCTTATAGCTATAAATATACAGTCTATGAGAAAGAAAATTTCCAGGCATCAATCAAGAGAGCAAAAGTTATTTGCCAACCCTGTCAGGTCTCTAAATAGTACAAACAGTCAAGACCCTTCAAGAGAAGAGTGTTTATACTTACTTCCTAGGTGACCCATGCATCCTACCGCTCCTCCATGCGTTGTGACTCCTTCCTCTGATCCTTATGCGGCTGTTGAGTCCTGTGGGTGAAACAGGGCTCAGAGGAAGGAGTCATGATGTGCAGCAGAAGAAACAGGCAACCAATAATGGAAGAAGAGTCAAATGCTGAAGACACTGACGGAGGGTGCAGTTCAACATTTAGTAGTTTAAATGATTCCATAGGTGCATTTTAAAGCACATATCCGTAAGTTCAGTTCATAGCTCCTAGGTTGATTTCCATGGTTACATGTTGGTGGTTCTACATTTGGCTCAGACCACACAGTCTGCAATGAATAGTGTGGTCATAAGCAATCCCTTGCGTCGTATCTGACCCGTGCACAAGTCCAAAATCAATTCTTTGGTCCGATAGTCAAGTACTGTAGTAGTCATATTCAACTCCACTTGTTCTGTAATGTTGAAGGTGTTTCACAGCTTATCCAAGCCACTTCTTCAGTTCTGATGAGTGTCAGGAACATGCCCCAGTATTTATATTCACACATGGAGCGAGGACACCTTAAACCAATTACAATGGAAAGGTAGATGTTATTGTCCAAGAACAGGATGGGAGATGGCAAAGTTGTGGAACCATCCTCTTCCATTTGCATAATCACAGCCTTGATGTTAGGAAGATTTCATAGGTGTTATTCCTTTAATTTGTATGACTGAAGGTGTGATTTTTTTTTAAATACTGGGGTAGAGATGTTCAACCTGCATTATATATGGAAGGCATACGGTGTTAAAGGCACCCACTTCCAGCTTGACATAGATGACCTCTTTGATGCCTCTTGTCAACCAGTTGTCCTCTCTGTCCATTTGTTGTCAACTATTCACACCTTCAGCCATGTAAATGAAAGAGTTAACACCTAAGAAGCCTTCCTGACATCATGAAATGGGATTATGCAACTAGAACAGGATGTGTGACAACATTCACACCTCCCAATATTAGAAACGCCAATAACATCTGCCTTTCCATTGAGTTTTGACTAAGGTACATGTCCGGATATAAATGCTGGGATATGTTCCTGGTAAAGTTAGGTTATACATGTTGGGCTATCTTCCAGACACTCATTAGAGCCAAAGAAATGCCTTGGAGAGCCTACAAAATGTCTTCAATACTACAGAACAAGTCCAGTTGAACGTAGCTAACTACTACTATACCATGATAAATGAGAACCTTCACAGACATTCTTTGGATTGGTGTATGCCCTAAACCCTACTTTCACAAAACAAAAAACACATACGCAGGTATACAGCTAATATTGTGGCTCATTTACACTCCATTATGGGGCAGATTTATGAACCCAACATATACCTGTCATAAGAAATTACTATGCTCGTCAACACCCTCTAGTGGCAGTATTGCCATGTGAACAGTGTTAGCCCTGCTATACGCTGGGTGAACCCTTTATAAAACAATAGAGGTAATGAGGTCACCAGCAGACCGGGGACACATTGTCACATTGTTTTTCTTGATGAAGGGACCACACTGGTTCCAAAACGTTGCAATCTTTTGTGTGTAGCCCCCATCACCTTTTGTGAGGTGGCTACTAGATATTTAGTGATTGCCAGGGCTGTAGTCAGTCTGGATGGATTATAGTTGGCATTTATCTGGTTAATTCCAGGTGTCTGGCATTGACTGTACCAACCTGGGTGGAGAGTGACTCTGCTGTATTGTGGGACATTGTAAGTGTATGTGCAATACAGCAGCCAATCGCTGGGTTTCTCTCAACCAGTGGTGCCTGCTGGGACAGGGTACACATACTGGAGGGATTTGCCATGTGCTCAGACCATTCCGGGACCAGGCCATGGATTAGCACATGACTGGGTACTGTCCAGTCTCTCCCCAGGCTAGGACTGAGGCCTGGGGGGGGGGCAGAGGCTGGAGTGCGGAAAGAGTTTTCCTAGGCCTCAAGTATGCAGGAGGTCTATGCTGTTATCAGAGGAGGAGAGCCAGGGAAGCTGATGTCTGCTGGAGATGCCTGGAAGATGCCTGGAACATGGAGGACCTTTGGAGCATAGCTGGTGTCCCTCCTGCTGAGGATCTGTATTCATCCCCCACTCATCTGCTACTTCAATTACTATTCGCTGTACCACAAATTAATCTAC
Organism: Nanorana parkeri; assembly: GCF_000935625.1. Classification (NCBI taxonomy): domain Eukaryota; kingdom Metazoa; phylum Chordata; class Amphibia; order Anura; family Dicroglossidae; genus Nanorana; species Nanorana parkeri. Next base: position 70,541 of record NW_017308931.1, on the reverse strand, counting down.
ACTGAGATGCTAACTTGTGAGTCTGGAGTCTATGTCTGTTACACCCTGTATGTCTAGGATCCCTATACCCTCTCTCCCCAGCGTGAAGATGTTAAAAAAAGTTATTCAGCATTATACTGCTGGAGCGGATATCAGCTTTGCGGGCACTAGAAGAGTTTGGTTAAATGCAATTTAATGGGGCACCTGAAGACCAAATCCCCTAGACAACTAGTGATGACCCGGGTTATTCTGGCGGCTCCTTCAGGGGTGAGTGCTACATGTGATAGCATGTTTATCCAACGTTAATAAATGAGGGATTGATAATGTGGACCTCGGTGTGCCGCTGACCTCATTAGCTCTATTGTTTTTGCTGTGCCATCCACTGGCCATTTTAGCACTCATTGCAATTGTAAGAAGAGATACTTCAGTCTGGAGTGCGATGGGATAACTTTAACCCTTTGTAAATCAGCCCCTTAGTGTTGTCCCTGCACTCTGATATTCTAAGCAAAGCACAGCTAACACTCTGATATTCTGTTACTTTAGTAAGTCAAACCATGACTGTGTTATTGGTACATTTGACTTTATACTGCCTTTGTCAATAGCAAGATACAGGGGCACTCTCCCTTGGCGGATTGTCCTTTTGTGTATATTTCAGTAAATTTGCCCACTCTCAAACTGTATTGATTAGCACATTTTTCCTCCCTGAATGTGCACATTGTGTTTTAACAAAAGCAATATCCCTGATTTCTCGCGGCCCAGGGGACTCAATTCTCCAAGGAGCCAAACAAAGCAGTTAATCTATATCAGTGCATTAGTGCATTTGACCTGAACTATTCCTCTGGCAATTGGTGGACATAAATCACGGCTCTGCTCATTACGGTTTTTCTGTTTGAAATCCTGAACACACGTCCCTCTTTTCAGGTCACCTGCATTACTGTACAGTGATGTATGCAAAGTGCTCTCAGCCCCTCCGTCATCCTGTGCATGGAATGGTAATCAGGAGAAAGCTCTGCATTATTGTGGACGTCACTAACATCCTTCAGGTTTATATGCTTGCTCTTATGATTCTTTTTCAGAGATATATTAGATTAGACTGTGGCGAACAGTGCTCTTTTGGCTTGGCTCAGTTCACAGGAGTTCATGGGAAGCTATTTGTTTTGCTGTGACTTATTAAAGAGCAATTGTTGCCCTTTTACTGATTTTTAGATGTACAAGTGGAAGAGGCCCAACATTTTTATTACCATGCCCAGGAAGCTTCTACAAAGCAATGACAGGTTGACATGCACCGAAGCTGGCATCGGCTGTCTGCTGCTGTTTGCATGTATCCACACATCTAGCGGCTACCTGGGGGCTAAGGGCATATGACTGGCCATGGGCACAAGCTGTCTGATGCTGGATGTGTAGTTAATACGAACAGCAGTGGCACCTGTAAGCATGGCATTGACTTGTTTGACTTCCCTGCCACAATGGTTGGCATAGACCTGTGACTGCAACCACAAGAAACTGCTAAACCAGTGTTCAGATGTGTGAAAGCCTTGATGAACTGGATGAAATTCACTAATTTGGTGTCCCCATTTGCCGACCCCCACCTGACATTCTTCAATTGAAAAATCGAAGGAGCGGGATGGAAAATGGTCAGCCCAACAGCTCATTCATCCAGTCAGATGCAGGCTTTGTTAAGGTATTTTGACAGCCAGTGGGGCTGACAGTCAAAATACAATCAGTGGTAGATTCCTCCAACCACACTGTTCAGTGTGGATGGAGGTATCTGTTAGAGTTTTTTCTGTTCAGCCTGAAAGCTGAACAAAATAACATCTACTAGTCAATGCCCTGCTTATGACAGTTGTCACTAACCTCCGGTTCTGATAATGTAATTAAAACTACAAATGGGTTGGTGTATGGTGTACCACAGCCACACATATATGTTTATGGATCTGGGCCTGGGGAAAACATTGAAAGAGCCTGTTTGAAGAGATAGACTAAAGGCAGACTTTTTCGGTACCCAGACAAGACATCATGTGATTCACAAAAATATCAAGTTTGATATTTTTTTGCGCCCGAATACTCACCCCGGGTTTTATATAACCCTAGCTTTCCGTTGGAAAAAGGCACCAGACAAGGTTGCCCCCTATCCCCCCTATTGTTTAATATTTCTTTGGAACCGCTATCATTATATTTCCAAAACAATGACCAAATATCTGGAATCCCCTTCAAAACACAACAACTCAAAATTATGCTTTTTGCGGACGATATAGTCTTATTCTCCTCCAACCCATGTCAAGACATCCCCTTGATCCAGGACACTTTTACTCACTTCGAAAAATTCTCTGGCCTCACCATTAACGTATCTAAAACGTAATTTCTTCCGCTCACCCCACCTGCCACCCGCTCCCTCTTACCCCTGCACACCTTTAACGTAGCCAAACAAAATATAAAATACCTAGGCCTACACATTGGCAAAACACCGTCCTCTCTCTATAATTTGAACTACCCCCCTCATCCAAAAAATACAGAAGGAATTACTTCTCTACAAAGACCTACCTCTGTCGCTTGTTTGGCAGAATTCACCTTGTCAAAATGATCCCCTTTGCCAGGCGTCTATATCCTCTGCAGACACTCCCTATCCTCCTGAAACACAAAGATGTAAATTCTATTAATACGGCCTTCCTAAACTCCATATGGCAGGGGAAGAGGGCGAGAATATCGCTTAAAAAACTCAGCTTGCCTAGGGACGAAGGAGGCATGGCCTTTCCAAACCTCAGACTATACTGTTACTGTATGTTTATTATGTTTGCTATGTCTATTAGGTTTATTAAGTCTGTTACTAGGCAGATTACTTTGAACTTTGCAATGTACACAGCTCTTCACCGCCCATTCTGATTCCCTAGGGATCTACAGGCAACCCTTATTGATACCTTTGCTTTATGATCCAGGCTATCGAATGTTGTGTGCACACCCTTCTGTACCAATACAATGCAACTCTGTATTACTGCTGTACTGTTCTTTTCTTTTGAAAAATAAAAACAGTTTTTTGTTTTTTTTTAAAGGAGAACTATGAGGTGAGTGATTTACACTCATCCTCATAGTTCGAGCCGACATGTGACAATTAAACTGTCACAGGTCGGCTCAATAGATCGGGGAGTGAGCAAACACATACCATCGCTCGCTCATCTCCCTGCAGAGAGCAGTGACTGTCAGCCACGGCTCCCTGCAGGAACTCCCCCCCTCTCCGCTTCGATCCTCCAGAGCTGACTGGAGGAACGGACGGGGGAGGGGGCAGGTACAGCTGGCAATGCCTCTAGATAAGCAGAGCCAGCTGTCACTCACGTAGCTGGGTGGATCTCGACAGTAATGTCGGGATCCGTCACAGCGGTGGCGGTCTCAGTATACCGCGAGCTGTAGCTCGTGTTATACTGAGCTTTGGGTCACGGGAGGACGCTAGTTTATGTCCTCCCGTGACCCTTAAGAGAACTATGGGGAAAACACTTACCGCATAGTTCTCATTTAAGTAAATCCAAAAAGCAAAATCCAATAAATTCCAAAATAAAATATGCAACATGTACACCATCATGAGTTGTTCCCACGCCAATGCCCTCTCACACGTTTCACCACTCGGGCTCAATCATAGAGGTTAATTCACCTCTATAATTAAGCCCAGGTGGTGAAACTCGTGAGAAGCGTTGGTGTGGGAGAAACTCATGATGGTGTACATGTTGCATATCTTATTTTGGAATTTTTTGGATTTACTTCACTCAAATACATGTTTTACTTCACTTACGCTGGTTTTTGAGTGGCTGATCTTTTGGAAATACTGAATATGTGTAACTATTTGCCTACAGAGCTTTGCACCCACGATCAGTACATCCTGGGTGCAATACACAGGCTCTTTCAATGTTTTCCTCAGGTCCATATGGAGGTATGGACTTGCTGTTATGGGGCTGGAGGAAGTGCAGCAGGACAACAGAGCAGAGAAGGAGAAGGGATCTCGGGTGAGTTCTGCATAGCCACTCTGCCACGGCCGCAGATGGGACAGAGCCACATACAACCAAGCTAAATTCAAATAATAATAATACCAAGCTTCTAGAAGATGCACTCCTCAATTTAGGTAAGGGGGGTTGGTTTGGGTTTTAGGGGTGCTGTATGTGACCATGTTTTATGCACACCCTAAATATATAACATGAAACATGGTCAAAAAGGTGATCTATGCCATTAAAGACTAGCAATGAAGTGTACGATAACTTGGAGATATAAGGTCAATAGTAGAGTATGATTGAGCATATACCGATACAGAAAGGAAGACCCTTCAGGTAAAAATAGCTCCCTCAATTGTAGCATACTGGCCAAAGTTCCCAAAACATGGCAAAGTCATTTAAGTTTGTAAGGATTGAAAGTAGCTTCTGATCAGGGACTTCACGCACAGTTGCAGCGCCTATAATGAGAATGACGACTGTAACAGCTGAAAGCAAGCTTGGCTGACTATGTGGAACGGAGCTATTAAATAATGGAAAGGCTAATAGCGTTTTACTGCACCTGCAAGTGTCGCCTCCATCCATTCCCAAGAATATAGGAGCGACTTACAGGAACATTTGGAACCATTCCAAATATTTTGGTGCTGAGAATGGTCTAGTTCAGTGGAAAGTATTCATTCGATGGCACATACTGTATGTATATATTTATGTACTTCAAGTAGACTTTAATTGTTGACATTTAGTTTTCTAAAGCAATGTGTATCATAAACAAGGGTCATGTATGTTTCCCCCCACAAAATACTGTTTTCACCCATTTTTCCAACCCTTTCTGCATTTCATTGTTCTCCTCCATCCTCTTTCAACCACTTGTCCATATGCACCTGCTTCCATTAGCTACACATCTTGCTCCTGATAGTGATAATGGTAAACCTTGCCTGAACAATTGGCATCAAATTGGCTGCTTGTAGTCCTCACCAGGGTGGCCACAGCGTCCCAGGTTGCTAAGAGCTCTTAGCAATCTGTGATGCTCTATCTGGCTTCCCGCCCAGCTCACTGATGTCATCAATTGCCAGGAGCTGATCATTATGCTCTGGCTGGTGTCCCACCCAGTTCCTGGCTACCAGTGATATCAGTGAGCCGCTGGACCCAGAAGTAACGAGCATACACTGGCAGACCACCATACCACCGCCCAAAATGACCATTCACTTAGAGCAATGACCATTTACTGACAGCTACACCCCCTACACACACAAAATAACCATTCACTGACAGCCCACTACCCCCACCAAAACAAACGCTCACTGACAGTAACCCCACTGCCCCCCTACTACCACCCAGCCTCAGGCAACCAATAGTGTAGGGACAACCCTGTCACCAGGTATTATTATAATGAAACCTTCAGATATAAAGAGATTTACATTGGCTTTGCATCTGTGCATTAAGGTAACATACAGTAAAAATTGCTTGTAAAGTAATAGGGGATCACATTACTATCTAACCCTTTTTTCATTGGCTTCGGGCAGATGATGTGGTGCACACTGTACTCTTTTTGCATCAGGTTCCCCAGAGTTCCCTCTTCTAATGGAGTGGAACAGAAAAACATCACCCCCTTAGGAAGTCTAGGCAAAGCCCAGCCAAGCCTAACCAGGGTACAGTCCCACTATCAGGTCCTCATTGTTCAAGGGCATCTGGTCCCTATGTCCCCACACACAAGATTCATGACCAAGGGATATTGACATATTGACCATGCATGCTCTGAACAGCTTAGCTATGGTCTGGTTAGCTATGGTCTGGCACAGACCCTAGCACTCTCTGGACTCACTTGTCTGTTGCTGCTAGGTCATCTTGGGAAAACCTTGTTCTCCACATCTGCTGCCCACCAACTAACTACAGCTTCACTCACCTAATCCTTTATATCTCTGTAGTAGCACAGATGAGTGACAGGGAGAGGTTGTTTAGCAATGCTAACACATGATCACTGGTGCAATGCAAGGCAACGCCATTCATTTTGAATGGCACCCCAAAACAGTTTGCAAATGTATCCCAGAGCATGTGCATTGAAGCGCACCGTGCCATTAGGATGGGGACCATCTGTGTGCTGTGGTGCTCTGTTTTTCTTTTAAATGCCCAGGTTTTAGTGCATTGACATTCATTTAGAATGAATGACCTGCCTAAAACTTTGTGTTTTAATATGTCAGTATGAAGATATAGGTTTTGGTGAGAAGCGAGTAAAGGAATACAAAACATTTTGTTTCGGTTGTAAAGGAATTATTTGCAGCTCTCTGCCCGCTGTCCGGAAATGAGGAATGATGCTCTTGTTGGGGGGGATATGAGATGGAATGAGACACGTGAATACATTCTGTTCTAAGTAGGTTTACTGTACTATTCATTGATTTGGTTGGAGGGCTTTTTGATTCATTTACTCTCTTCTTACCATAACCTGTATGGTTATACTGTCTCATTGGATCCCAAGCCCTCCACCAGAGAAGACAAGGGTTCCATACACTATTACACAGCACTAATGATGGCAAAAACAGCTGTTTGGAATAAATGGCTCTTTACACTATACCCTGGTGGTTCTGGATATGCATCTGGTTGAAGGGGCATAAGTCAATGATCTGTATGGCTTTGCCCTCTGTCCTGCAATTAGGGAAAATCCTCTTATTTTGGGGGCATGTGATGAAATGGGACACATGAATTCTTTCTGCTTCATGTTCTGGCTTTACTGTGCTACATGCTACTGTGTGAAATACCATCATACATGTGTGAAGGAGCCCTAAAAATAACTTTTGAAATTACCTAAGCACTTGAGTCCTGGGTGACATTTTAAAATGGCACTCAGGCTTCGTGGTTCTCATGGGTCCCGGCAGCGCCTAGTACTAAAACCGCCAGCTGCCTTCTTCAGACCACCCCATAGGAGCGTGATGCAGAAGAGTATGTAAACCCATGCTTCCACATTGTGTTTGTCTTAATGTTCTAAGTAATAATAGGATCAGTAAAACAAGACAATAATTGGAAAGGTAGTCTTAACTAAAGCTGATCCCAAAATTCAGGTGACATTAGATTAGGTCTGAATTTCATTAAAGAGGAACTCCAGTAAAGTAGAAAGGTAACCCTTGCAGCAGGGATATCCAGCACTGCAAGGGTTAACTGCACATGTTTCTCTTGGGGCCCAAGTAAAATAAATACACTCACCAGATCCTCGATCCTGTCTGGCTGCTATACCATTCTCTGCCGCCTCTTCTTCCCAGGGCTCCGGCAGTCTAATCCCTGCTGACGTCATCACATCTAATACAGTCCATTCACTTGCATTAGGCTTGAGGACACTAAGTTATATACCATGGCCGCTGCGGAGGGAGAGAGATGTGAGTACTCATCATGGTAGGACCGAGGATCAGGTAAGCATATCATCTTTATTCCGGCCCCTGGAGAAAAAAGAGCAGTTATCTCTTGCATTGCAAGGGTAGCCCCACTGCTATGCTTAACTTTTTGCATACCTGAGATGTTCTTTAAGTTATATTTCCATGCCGAATCTGAATTCTAATGCTATTTTTGGCAGTTCAAATTTTCTTTCTTGGCTGCTTCAAGGGCTGTTTCTGCCCTATTTCTGCTTCTGCTATTTCCTGGGCGCACTTTATCTATGACTGCACACCTTCAATTTGTTTTCATGCCCCGTACTTCAATCCAACGTTTAAAAGGTCAATTCATCTTTTTACAGAAAATAAAAGGGTAAACTAGTTCTTAACACCCAGGGCCACATCAAACATACTCCACATTGGGCATGGAATTAATTCCCTTTTATCTATAAAGAACAGCCGTCATCATGCATGAGTGGAATCCGGGATAACAGTGATGCCTATATCCTCGCAATGTTGCTGGCCGGAGCTGTAACTAACTCTCTGTCAGCTTTTAACATACCAAACTTTTACCCAGTTATGGTGGCTGCCAATGCCACTAGGTACCACCCTTCCCTTCCCTGGTAGAATATTTAAGGAAAGTAGCTTGGGTTGGGTTTTGACCCCTGCCATCTCATAACTCAGGGCTGCCAGGAGCCTAACAAACCATTCTGCACAATTTTGCTGCTCTGTAAAAGACTTTTTGGCCTCCCATTCACTTACATGGAACTTATGGTTGGAAATACAGAATTTCGAAGGATTGTACATTTTTAACATGTTTAGATGAATCATGACTTATCGAACATTTGGGACATTTGCCAATCTCAAATCCTAACAGAGAGGTCTGTCTACACACTCCAGTGTCGCATACCCAACCCAGATTTTGGCATTCACCTTTTTGAAGCTCATTTTATTGCTTTTTAAATTTCCATGGCTGCCATTTTTCTTATTTCCTGAACAGCCTTAAAGTGACACTAAACTCCGGAGTTAAATCTTATGAGCTTGGAGCGGTGACTACTTTACAACACACACAGGGACCATGGGGAACAAAAGTAGCCCCCCTCCAGAAGGAAGGACAGTGTCAGCACCAATTCAGAGATGATTGGAGGATCTACAGCCGAGTGATACCCAAATAAGATACATTTCTGTTAGGGCTGTGGAAATTAACGATTCATTTCTCATTTAATCGTTAAACTTTTTGATCGATTAAAATTATTTTGATCGCTATTGAAAACACTCACCTCTCCGCTGGCTTCCGGTGTGTCGTGTCGGAGATCCGGTGACAGTAGAAAGGCATCATGGCACACTCACAAACCAGCATGTAAAACAACTTGTCTCACCACTAAGGACAATGACAGAGGTTTAGATACACGTCTTCTGCAAAGTATGTGTAAGCCGCACTGCCGCGCCAAGGCACCTCCCTTATAGTGCGGTCCTAACTCTAAACTATGAGAGTCTCCATCTTGGAGCACATGGGGGCAGAAGATATCAAATTGGGTGCAGGCCTGTCAGGAGGACGCCTAACCTCCTTAAAGGTACAGAAACACACAAGGGATCCCGCAGGAGATCCGGTGACGTCACGGACATCGACGTCACCGGACTCCTCCCCCAAGTGGCGAAGGGAAGGGGGGAGGAGTCCGTTGATGTCGATGTCTGTGACGGCTAACGAAGGGAATGGGGGAGAAGTCCGGTGACGTCGATGTCAGTGACGTAACCGGACTCCTCCCCCTTCCCTTCGTTAGCCGACGGAGCCACTTGGGCCGGTGAGTTTGCCCAAGAAACTTTCTGCATGAGCGCTGGCCAAGGCATTGACCTATACACAGACAGCACAGCAATGAAGTAATAAAATGAACTAGGATCACACTAATCCAGCACGTTATTATTCTGAGTTGCCCCACTCGAGCGGCAGCCATATTGAGTGGGGCACGTGAGATTAAGAACATGCTGGATTAGTGTGATCCTAGTTCATTATATTACTTCATTGCTGTGCTGTATGTGTATAGGCCAATGTAGTTGGATCTGTATGTGCGTTATAATTAATCTAAATTAATCGATTAAAAATGTATTCGATTAATCGAACACGAAAATTGTACTCAGTAACAGCCCTAATTTCTGTTAATAGTTAAGGTACTTGAATGTATTTTTAAGGTTTAACTCCTGAGTTTAGTGTCACTTCAAATCTTAAGGGAAAATCAAGGTCAGTGTGTCTACTGGTCATCAGCGTCGCTCCATGTGTTCTTAGAGAGTGTGTGCAATACCAAATACTGTGACAAGAGGCTACAGTCCCGAAACTGTAAAAAGTAATATCTTACTGCAAAGGTTTATATAAAGTTCAGATTGAAGATGGTCCAAGAAGACTTTCGGCCATTTTATAATAAACCAATTGTACTTTTTGACAATCACAATGCTTCCTGGATAGAATTAGCAGTACACTGATTAATTGATCAAGTAATGTGTGGGAACCACATAAATACAGGAAATAATCTAGCAATTGCAATTGAGGTTTGCACTTATAAGTCTTAGGCTAGGTTCACACCTGCGTGATCCGTGACTGTGCAGCAATTGTGCACGAAACCATGCAGATTGCCGAGCGGTCACGGTGTCGCCCACCACAGCCGATTGCGCTGGCAGTGCCATTATTTTCTAATGGCACTCCAGTCGTGCTGGACGGATCGCACGGTTTCTCGCCAGCCTGCGTCGCAAAAAAAGGTACATGTACCTTTTTTCAGCGATTGCCATGCAGATGTAACTGCATTGAAATCAATGGTGCCGTGCGGCAACCACTGTGTGCACCTGCACATGATCGCAGGATTCCAGGACTCGTGTCCCGGGATCACTCAAATCTGAACCTAGCCACATTGGATGAATGAATGGTGTGTACAGTGCCATAGTAAGCCATTAAAGGTTAAGTTTATCTTTTATGTTACACCCATAGTTAGTGTAACATGAAACATGGCCACACCCCCCCCC
>NW_017308931.1:43038-60213 GCF_000935625.1 Nanorana parkeri | reverse complement strand
AAATGGTGCATGTTCTGTAAATGAGAAGTCCCAGTTGCTTCTGTGGCAGAGGAACTCGTAGTACAATGGAGCACAAGAGTGGTGACATAACTGCACTTGTAGTCCATTGATTAAGTCCTCCAGTCCCACAAGAGAGAACCAGTACCAAAGTGCAATCCTGGGGCTGGAGAAACAGTCTGCAGGAGCCTGGGCATTGCAGCTGGGATCCTTATATATATATATATTAAATTCACATTTGTTTTATCAATGTGGGCACATTTATTACTTTTTTTTTTTTGCAAATGGACTATACCTTTAAGAATGGCTGCTATGATTTCCTGCGCCTTGCATGTCACCTTTGCTCAGTGCTCACTCACTGGATAAGTTCAATTTATTTGGGAAGTGCTGTGTAAAAAAGAAAATGTGGCAGAGAACAATGCAGTAGAATGCATCCATTGTCAATTTAAAGAGCATCTCTCGGCTAAATGTTTGTGCTGTATCGATGTTATTCCCAATAGTCTTATGCAGCGTGATTTCGGAGGAAAAGGTGAAGGGGAACATCTGCTAACAGTGAATTAGGAAAGCACGTGAGTGTGACGGTGTACAGTGAGACGTGTTCGCCAGTAATTACAGGAACAGTTTCAATATTTATTTGTAAATTAAACTGCAAGCTAAGGTATAACATTCCAAATTAATTTCATTACACACCAAAGGGAACAATTGTCTTATGGAGAATTATTGAGCAAGTCCACCCAAAAATCAATTCTGAGTCTTTATTGCTGTATGGGACCCTGGTGGGAACATTTTACCCAACCCCAGCGTGGACGGAATGAATTGGACATGACTTTCTAGCCAAGCTACTGTTCTTACGTGCTTGAGTTCTCATCCTTTGCTATATGGAATCCACTAGAGAGCACGGGGAACAAAACTGGGACCCTGGTGGAGACATTTTACCCAACTCCAGTAGCTTAGCTAGAAAGTCAGGTTAGACATGACTTTCTAGCCAAGCTACTGTTGGTACTTGCCCATCTGTTCTGCACCTGTTGCTATTTGGAATCCACTAGAAAGCACGGGGAACAGAACTGGGACCCAGATGGGGGCATTCTACCCAACCCCAGGAGGGACAGGATGGATTGGACATGACTTTCTAGCCAAGCTACTGTTGTTACTTGCCCGAGTTCTCCATCTGTTGCTATTTGGAATCCACTAGAGAGCACAGGGAACACAAATACTGGGCCATGTGACCTCCAATGGGTTCTTGATTAGATGATAAACAGACATTCAGGTCAGTAATTAATGCAATACACCCGTAGAATTTTATTTGAAAACAATAGCTTTCTGATTGTTCGTTTGATTTTCTAATAGCTAATGGGGTCATATTGATGATCGTTTTTGAACGTAAATATGAACATAAAAATTGATGAAGCTGGATGGAAAATATTTCTTGAACAAACAAAATTCTAACAGTGAATGTGTTTTTCGTTTAGGAAACTCCATTTATTTCCAAAACCTAATGTGAATTCAAACAACATTTTGGCTGACATTTACCAAGTCTCTGATGGCATTATCGAATGTTCTGGCCAGATTTGTTTTAGGAACATTCATACAAAAATCTACTAGGTTATTCCCAGCTAAAAGTGTATTTTCACTTTTGTAGCCAAATTGGGATGACACCTATTTTATGTTTGTTACATGTTCTCTTTCACATAGCATAAGCTAAAAAATAAAAAAACGCTTCTTGCAGTTTAAATTGCTTTTACTTGGGTTAGGGCTTCAAGGCAGTGGCGTAACAATCACTATAGCGACCCAGGCGGCCGCTATGGGGCTCGGGGCACAGGGGGGCCCGGCCAGGACATCCCCCTGATGCTGTGCTGGCCACCTGGGTCGCTATGGCATCTCAGACTGCTGGCTGTCACTGGTGGCTGTGAGGAGAAACGCGCCGCTATTCTCATGTGCAGCGGCGCGTTGCTCCTCACAGCCGCTGCTGAGTCGGTGACAACTAGCAGCTTTGTAAGAGGTGGCTGGGCCCGTCGTCGGCAGTGATGGAAGAGGCAGGGCCCATCGATCGAGGAGGTGGGGCTTAGTAATGGGGAGGTGTGGCCCACCGCTCGAGGAGGCGGATCCTAGTGATGGAGGAGGCGGATCCTAGTGATGGAGGAGGCGGAGCCCACAAGCGTTTGTGGAGGAGAAGGAGGCTGACAGAGGATCGGAGCAGACAGGTAAGAGGGCTTGACCGCCCACCTGAGACCCTGCAGAGCCCACCACAGAGAGTCTATGGTGGGCTCTGCAGTGTCACCTCACGTGGGCTGTTTGGGTTATCAGGTGGGCTTAGCTATGCTATGGGGCCCTGTGATTTCTAATTACGCCCCTGCTTTAAGGGTTACAATTTCTTTGTGCTTCAATTTCCTTTAAATGTGAGGAGGGGCTGTGAGGGGTGAAGGGTCTTATCCATTGAGAGCTGGCTTGTCTATTGTATAGTAATAAAGCTTATCAGATAAACACACTCCTCAAATTTCAGTCCCAAGACTTTCCATTGGGACAGACCACTGTGAAAGGGCTCAGAAAAACCTGGAATCAGCCATCTTGCCTGATTTAACACAACATCTAAAAGGTACGAATTTGTTTTAAAGATATTTTTCAGTATGTTGTGTGAATGGAAAAGCCTAATGAGCATATGGAGGGGTTTTACCTAGATTTGACTGCAAAAGTGGAAATACACTTTAAGACTGAGTCTTCACAGGTGCTGGATGCAGAAAAAGAGTAATCAGCAGTTGGATAACACTCAGCCTGTACTCCGAACATACTCCATGGGGGCTGATGGAGAGAATGGAGCATTGTAAAGCAATGGACATTCTGATCCCATACACTGCATCTCTTTAGGTCAACACAAAACAACACAGTGACTAGTGAATACTAAAGTGTACACTGAGTCATGTAGTGAGATCAGTCTCTCATACGAATAGATTGGGTGGTGCTCACCAGGGGTCAGAAACATGAACCATCCTTTTTAAAGCTAACGTAGCTCAGCCCAAGAAGGCTCCAAATAACTTTTTTTTTCCACTGGATTAAAACTGGTACCTGCCCCCACCATACCCAAAGCAATGAAATCTTTTTGGATAGCAGTCCCTGTTTGAGTCTAAAGCTGCCCATACACCTTATGAATATCGTCCGATTTTCGCATGTGATCGCGTTTTCGGCCGATATTCGTAAGGTTGATGGGCAGTGTACAACCGCAAATACTGTACAATCGATTGACTTTTGACTAACCAGCAGGTTAGAATACGTGCGGTTGATTACCGCAATTCGTCCAGGTGCTTTCTTTTAATTACTGCTGCGTGAACCTTGCGATAATCGGGGCAGGATGGGGCCGCTAAGGATCAGCCAAAGATACAGCTGTATCCTTCGACTCAATAGTGAATAACCCCCTTAGTGTTTTTAGTGCAAGGTCCACTTTAATTATAGGAAAATATTTTTTAATGAGCTCTAATTATATTCTGAACACAGGGAAATATGTTTTTCATTGCCTGCATCTGCTGTAGGCATGCTCATGCATTTTCCAAAGCAATCTGAATGTCAGATTATTATCCATCATCATAATTCAAAAGTTTCAGAATAATTGAATTTCTATACAGTTTAGTTTTGTCTCATTTGTATCTGTCCCCTGCAGCATGGTTATAAAAAATCACACAGTTCAATGTGCAGGAACATGCAAGTGGAAAATTAAAGCGGGCACTGAACATCTTGGCTTGTTAGAGAGGTAGGCGATGACAGATTTATTAGCTGATTTGCAGCAATTGGTGCAGCATCCATCTGGGGTCTAGCCGTTATGTTTGTTTTCTGTCTCATCCTATGTATTGATGCTTTTCAAATAAAAGATGAAACAAGAAACTTTTTTTGATGCCGGCTGGTTCTAAATATAAAAATGCATCTAGGAAATGACAGTAAGTTTCTAAAAGACAACGGAGGAGGCTTTCCAGCAAAGAGGTCTGGGCCATTTTTTTTTTAAAGGGAATTGTCAACTTAAAGCAGTGGCATCACAAGGGGGGTGAGGCCTGCATCCATTTTTGGATAGCAGTCCCTGTTTGAGTCTAAAGCTGCCCATACACCTTATGAATATCGTCCGATTTTCGCATGTGATCGCGTTTTCGGCCGATATTCGTAAGGTTGATGGGCAGTGTACAACCGCAAATACTGTACAATCGATTGACTTTTGACTAACCAGCAGGTTAGAATACGTGCGGTTGATTACCGCAATTCGTCCAGGTGCTTTCTTTTAATTACTGCTGCGTGAACCTTGCGATAATCGGGGCAGGATGGGGCCGCCATACAAAGAGTTTCATCCAACGATCGCAAGGTGTATGGGCAGCTTTACAGTCTGATATCATGATTTGCATCATACTTGTCCAGGTTAATTGAAGCCAGAGACTGGAAGGTCACTAGCCTTTTCACAAGTAGATCAGCAATGTCAGCCTCCATATTTCTCTCTCTACAGGTTTCCTTTACCATGTTTCAACAATGGGGCAGGACCTGCCCCACAATGGGGCAGGACCTGCAGCCACCATGTACATACGGTCAAACCATGTCCATTGGACCCGCTCTGCCACTTTTAAAGCATAAGCAATGACAGTCCAACCCTCATTGCATCACTGCCATGGTGGTTGCCTAGCAACAGGATAAAACTGCTCACCACTCACAGAAAGAGGTATAAAATTGTTATACAAGGAGGTGAATTTGCTCATAAACAGTATATCCCAGCATTCTACTCTGCTTAATCATAATTATCAATAAAGAAGTGATGTTTTGTTATATTTTGGTACATTGTTTCAAAAAACATAATATAGAAATGAAAAGCCTAGCTGCTAAAGTAGATATAAATCCAATCATTAACATATCATACAAGCTGTAAGGTATAATTTCAAAAGTCGTATGCAATCATTCTGAATCTGCAACGTTCATTAAAATAATACCGTCTGATCCCGCCATGGAGCACTTTGTACAGGTACTTCTTGCTGTGGGGTGACAACTGCTGGACCAGAGTAATGATGTGCGGCCAATGCTGGAAGAGGCTTGAGAAGATCAGCAGCACTGATTTAGAAAATTATGAAAAGAGGGTGGAAAAGTATTTGATGGAATAAGGTGACAATTGTTTATGAAACACAGCGCTTAGGAAACTCAATATCATTCAGTCAGGGCTCAGATCAACCTAAATAAATATCAACTGTCAGGACTCCAATGCTTGAAAACGGCTGTACGCATGATGTGGTACAGGTGGACCTTGCGCTACAAGCAAGGTGCACCTATTTACATTGTCCTCCCTCTGCACAATGCCGAAACACTGCCCCAAAAAAAAAAACCAACAGGTAATCTGTAGGAGAAAAGATAACAAACATACTTACCTTACCCCCAAATTCTGTAATGCAGGTTGTGATGTCACGCTTCTGCCAACGAGATCCCAGGTAATGTTGACATGATGATGGTCAACTGTGCAGGAACATCTTCTTCCAAGATCTGGTCCACTCAGCATTCTCCCAGATCTTGCGTAAAGGATGGTGAATTCACCCGCGCCTAGGTGCCTGGGAAGAAGCTTGGGTAAAGTATTATGAGGTTGGGGGTACAGTAACTTTTTTCCCTGCAGGTTTTTTTTTTATTGCAGGATTTCGGCATTGTGTACATTTGGCAAGGAGATAAGTGGACTTAGGGGGTTATCTGACAGTCATTTTGGTGTCACCCCCTCTGAAAAGACGGGCGCTCGGTCATGACCCGAGAGCCCGACAGTTGCAGGAGAGAGAAGGGGACCCGGCGGGATAAGGTGAATGTCCCCTCCTCTCTCTGCCGGCGTCCTTCACCCGGATGGCCTTCTGTAGGTATCAGCAAGATGGCCCCGCATGTGCAATGACGTTATCGCGCATGCTACGGGTGACACCTGGCCTCGGGACACCCCTGACTTAAAGTGGACCCTTACCCCTTAAAAATCTCATAAGCATGGAGCTCCGCATTCTGCTATGAAATCATTTTACATTCTTTAATTAAACAAACATTTTATGCGTTTACTTACAATGACTATGTTTCCACTCCTGGTTGAGTGAGGCACTGGTGATGTAGCCCTGGCATCATCAATGCATCCTGGGAAGGTGACATCACCAGTGCCTTCTTCGGAAATTTCATCTGTAAGCTGCAAAATCTCTTGGGAAAGTAATTTTTTCCATCCTCCTCCCCCCTCCCCAGATGATGTGTACTATCACATGTTCCTGGAGGCTGACCCAGAGTTCCAGGAAGTAAAGGGAGATGGATTCACCTGCCCTTAGTGAAAATGGTCGCTGTGAGAAGAATGGGGAGAAAAAGAAACATAAGTTATGCAAAGAATAAAAAGCCAGCAATTACCTATCTCTTTGTATATTTCTGTACCTAAACATTTCTAAAGGTGTGCTGTTGTTATTTTTTACGATAAGCGTCAAGTTCCTCTTTAAGGGAGCTGCCATTGCTGTTCTAAGCTCCAGGACCGCTCTGTGCTTCTTCTGTATTTCTATACTGAATTCCCATCACTTCTCTCCCACTCCTAATAACCATATCCATCTAAAAGCTTTAAACCTTTAAACCTACGTATTGAAGATACCCATAGGATGTACTTCCTCAATGCACTGACACAATTTCACTCAGCCCTATGAATATGCACTTCCATATGTCACCACTCATACAAAGCCTGCCTTCTGAACTACAACTCAACAACTGAACAATGTAACATTATCATTGCTTGCTGGAAGCAATGTATGACGGGATATGTAGTCTTGAGAAATCGAGAATGCATCAGATCGAGCAGCAGAGAAAAAGATGCAAAGCACACTGGGAATACAGGAAGTTGATGGAAATGATGGGCAGACAGAAGGCAGTACTCACTATAGAAAAAAGATTTTTTCAAGTAAGTTTGTGTACATTTGGCAAGGAGATAAGTGGACTTAGGGGGTTATTCGCAAAGCTGCCGAAGGCAGCCGAGTGAATAACCGAGCCAACGTGAAGTGAGCCGAACGACGTTCAGCTATTCACTTCGGCTCAGTACAGCCGAGTTTTGATTGCATTATCAGAGACAACTCTACTATGTATTCCTATTACAATGCTGATGTTATAACAGGAGGGGATATGCAAAGGGTAGTCACCAGCAAGCCAAATGGCAGCCTTGCAGAGCTTCTGATGTCACTGCACTGAGCTGAGGCGGACGAACAGGCTTTTTTATTGCTCTGCTGCCATTTGCCCTGCTGGTCTGATCCAGCAATACCCAATGCCTGTACTGTTTACTCCATTGTGAGTACGCATTTTTTATTTAATAAATTGCATTTTATTGGACATTACGCACTATGTTCTTGTCCTTTTTCTCTTTCCTCCTGGATTCATACTGGTACCTGTGATCTGAGCAGACCTTATCGCCTTTTCTGTGCATGGGCTTCCCTCCCCCTTTAAGAGGGGAAAAAGCGCATTTGACCTAGCTCTGTGGGGTCGGAGCGAGCCATGAGATCACGGCTGGCTCCGCCCAGCTGTCATTTGTGGGGCGAATGGCCGGCCTAGGCCTTAGGTCTGCCTGCATTGTGTGATTATCCTTACCTGAGAATACATGCAGATTGGCTGCAAATAATCTGAGGAATTTCTTTGCACAATCACCATTGTTTCCTTTTGTTTTTTCCTGGGACTCTTTTTGTCTATATTGCTTTTTTGTCTGTGTGTGGATATTTTCTATGCCTCATTTGTTTGAAGGCTCATATATGTGACTCATTTATATATGTTTCAATTTATTTAGATGTGTATGATTATTAGCTCGGCACAATATTGTTTTTCACATTAAAAAGGCTGCATGCCACGCTTATCTTTACATAACTCACTACGACGAGCTAATGGTGAATACAAATGAATTAAATTTCACCTTGACATTTCAATAAGGTTTATACAAAAGAAAGAAAAAAAAAAGATAAACGACCATCAGCTCACATGTTCTCTCAATCTGGTCTCTAGCAGGGGATCTGATATCAAGAAAGAGTCAGTTAGACCCAGAGCAAAAAAAAAAGAGAATAGGTGGAGGGCTTACATGACTAGGTGAATAGAGGAGACAATGATCTGAAGGGTTAAATAGGGGTTTGAGATTAGGGCAAGGTCACTTGATTGGTCGGGACAAAAGGTTAGGAGGAGCTTTTGTGGTGGGCTGAGGAGGATGGTTTCACTGAATCACTTGGACAAGAAACTCATTTCTCACCCTGTTTGTCGGTTGTTGTCATTTCAGTGTTGTTGCAGCATTGGCGGTTGGAGTCTTTGAAGGTTGCCAAAATAGGTGCTGGTGGTTAATGTTTGGGATCCTGTCTTGGTATGGTGTCCTCAATTCAAGGTATGGTGTCCTCAATTCATGGTATGGTGTCCTCAATTCATGGTATGGTGTCCTCAATTCAAGCCATAGGGGTTGATTTACTAACCTTATAAACACACCACGCACATGTATACACCTCTGTAGTGTGTTCCCTCCCAGCATGATCTATGGGTGGAATCTAAACACCTTTGTAGTGTGTACACACCCAGCAGGTGTGTTGTGCAAAGCCCTGCATGAATTGCAAGGTGATGTTGTGTAAATTAGCTCTATGTTATGTTGCTTGCGTTGATGAATGCAGGAATGTAAATGCATGAGCTAACCATTTTTGTCTAAACTGTGAAGCAGCATTATATATGCATCATGTGCATGATTTTTCCATATGGCATTAGTGGAAATATGCTTTTAGAGA
This sequence comes from Nanorana parkeri, assembly GCF_000935625.1. NCBI lineage: Eukaryota > Metazoa > Chordata > Amphibia > Anura > Dicroglossidae > Nanorana > Nanorana parkeri. Next base: position 51,481 of record NW_017308931.1, on the reverse strand, counting down.
CGTTTTGGTTGATAAATATGTTTTGCTGTGTGAAAATCACACGCACCTGGTGCGTGTGTTTAGGTTAGTAAATCACCCCCATAGTGTCCTCAAATCATGATGTGAAATATGGTGAACGGGATATCTAGAAACTGAAGTGTCTGCGGTACATTTGAAGATTGTACCCCAGACGTGGTGCGGCTGGGGGCCTAACATATTTAGAAGTTCCACAGATAACATATTTGTTAATATTGTGGCCTTCAAGGACCTGCAACCTTGTTTTTGGGAGTTTTGTCCTGATGTTGAATTTTATAATTCTGTTATTTTAATTGAATAAAAGGTTTGTATGGCCTTTTAACTCCATTGGAAGTGTGGTGAGGTTAATTTGGGGAAATCAGAGGGAGGTTTGGGTGGGCTTAGCAGCTTTAACAGTGAAGGGAATTGGGGACATTGTTCTACCTTAGTGAAGGTACTTATTATCCAAATATCATTTAATTATATTAACTTTTTTTTCCCATTGAATACAGATTTATAATTGGTGTTTTTATATTTGCTTGGAGTTTAGCTCGCACACACAATAAAACAGTGAGCAATCACGAATAATTGCAAGTGAGAAAAACAGACCGCGCAGCAATAACATAGATTTTTCACTATGCCCTTCCAATATTATTGAACGTGCTGCAGAATTCTGAGACTGCAGGTTGGTTTCACTCTACAAATTACCCAGGAAACATTTTTTCAAGGTCGCAGGAAAGTCAAACGATGTTCGCTGCTCGTCACTGCTTTGATCTAGTTCTTCATCCTTCAGGAGTTTGAGGACAAAATACAGTAAAAATAAACTGTTTCCAAGTCACAGAGCTGAGAACAAATTAGCCAAAATAAAATGTAGGACAACTACGACGTGAACACGGGATCCACTGGTTCAGGAGCTCTCCACTTAACTTACTGTATGTACTATGGAGGGTCCATGGTGTTTTGACTTTATTTAAAGTGAAATTTAAAGTGATCATTCACACTAATGTATTTATTCTGAAGGAGTGTTAAAAGAACTTTAAAACAAGATCTCATTCATCTTTGCATCTGTAAGCATTGTGAATGAATTAATTTTCAAAGTTAAAGTGACACTAAACTCAGGACTTAAATCTTAAAAAAACATTCAAGTACCTTAACTGTTATCAAAAATGTATCTTATTTGTGTATCGGAAATGGAAATTCGGATTCGTTTGCATTCGTTATGTCTGTAATTCGGAATTCGGATACATCCGAATGTCTGAATTTCCGAAAATTCGTCCGAATTTCGATTCGGAACGAAACGAATCGCACATGTCTACACAAGACCCTAGATGTCTGAGGTTTAGATATGACAGGTACCACCTGCCTACTCCTTAAGGAGGTTCCAATCATTGGCATCTAATTTGGGTCACCCAATTCTAATTCCAAGGATTTGAAGTGATGGTAAATGTAGGGGTGTACTTATTTTTCCATATGACAAATCTGTACTTTTGTAAATGTATATAATGAAAATAATGGATACACCGTGTCAGTTCCATGTGTCATTTGCTCATGTACTGTGTATTACCTATATCTGTCTGTAGGCACTATTTGAATAAAGATCTAATGTTTGCCTGTTTAAAAAAATCTAAAATATCCAATGAGGTGTCATTACTTTTTCCATTGACAGTATATGGTTTTTCATCTTTGTATTTAGCTGTTTGCATGGAGTGCACATTTCCAGATTGACATGCCTTCAGTGTCACTGTTGGTACCATTTCACAGTAAAGGGCTGAATTTTGTATCCACACAGTTTTTTTTTCAACGTATGATACCCTTTTGAACTCAGATGCACTCATTAGAAAATAAACCTTGTACAAGCATGGTTGATTGTGTTTTGGGCACGCAGAATCACGATGGTTAAGGACTCCATAAAGTTTTAATGGAAAGAACTGAGTGAGGGAAGTGCCACTGTCAGCAGGGATTTCCCAGGGCTGTATTTTGGAAAAGGACATCATGGAGGTAAATGTAATTAACACGTTACACTTAAACTTCCACCGTCCATTCCATTAAAGGTTCCCGGAATTCTTCCTGAACATTGCTGATGCTTCAAATGACCATTTTATTTTTGATGCACATTTGGGAAAAGATTGTTATTAGAAGTATTATGCGTGCAGACACAGTTAATGGCATTGGAGGGTGATACTCACTTATGGACAGTACACATGTGCATAACGACGGATTAAGTTTCCGAAATTCAGACATTCGGACACATCCGAATTTCTGCATTCCCTATGTGTCCAATCTGTATTGCCGTTTCCGAATTTCGGATCCCATCCGAAATTTCGTTCAAAAACTAAACTGAATCGGACGTGTGACTTTTCTGGCCAATCAGATGTGTTTTTTGGTTTAATTCATCCGAATGGGTCTGAACGCTAATTTGCGTTACGGCAACATGGGAGTCATATACAGTATATACATATAATACTAAAGCTGAGGCTCCTAGGTCCGAATGGCATTCGGGATCTGAATTTTTAAATTGTATTCGGGAGTTCCCGAATGCGATTCGGGTCTGGGAGCCTCAGCTTTAGTAATATATGTATATGGTTCCCAGACCCGAATGGCATTCGGATCCTGAATGCCATCCAGGTCTGGGAGCCTCAGCTTTAGTAATACATGTATATGGCTCCCAGACCCGAATGGTGTTTGCTTTTCTTTTGCTCAAAAGAGCAACAGAATTTTCAATAATCCAGTTTTGTGCATTCCAGTCTCTGGGCAATTGCACTTCAAACAGCTGATCACCGCTCTCTCTTGTTCAACAGGCCACCAGATGTGTAATGACCCATCTGTAGTTCAAGATTGCATGCTTATGTCAGTACTGTCTTTGAGTCATGGAACTGGTGTATGCATTTGACTGCTCCTGTCCTTAGACGGCTCCTAGACTTTGATGGGACTGATATACTAATAATGAAATGGGAGCCTGTGGCAGTGACAGAGAAAGGAAGAGAACGCCCCTTTAACTGCCTGCAGAAACGCCCAAATACTAGACATGTAAGCTGCAGAAAAATTTGGTTTGGTTCGGATATTTTGTTATTTTGGAATTTGGGATTTGAAATTAAATTTGGTTTGGGTCTCGGATTCGGAGGAAATCCGAATTTTCGTTAGTTTCGGATGAGTTTACGAATATTCGTTGCGAATACCACAGAAAACCCTATACAGATATTAATAGACATGTGCACCAGCAAAAATTGTTTTGTTTCGATTCGATTATGACTTTGCATTATTTAGTTTTTCGGGATTTGGGTCCGAAAATAAATTTGTTTCGGAATTCTGATTCGGACGCAATTTGTTGCGTTTTCTTTTGGGGATTCTGATTCGTTTCGTGCGTTCGTTCATTGCAGCAAAGTGACATTTGAGAAAAAAAATGTTTTCCCTCAAATGTAATTTTGCTGAAATTTCTTACAGACTACAGCTAACAAATTTTGGTATGGGAAATTTGGATTCATTTGCATTCGTTGTTATCTGTAATTCGGAATTCGGATACATCCGAATTTCCGAAACTTCTTCCTAATTTAGTTTTGGAACGAAACAAATCGCACATATCTAGATATTAATACTAAAGCTGAATCTCTTCTAGAGTTCCCTAATGCCTTTGGGTTCTGGGAGCCTCAGCTTTAGTATTAATATCCTGTATAGTGTTTTCTGTGGTATTCACAACAAATATTCATTAATTCATCCGAAACTAATGAAAATTCAGATTTCGTCCAAATTCGAAACCCGAAGAGAAATGAATTTCAGATTTGAATCCCGAAATAACAAAATATCTGAACCGAACCAAATTTTTCGGCAGTTTACATGTCTAATGGACAGTGAGGCTTTACATTTCGATATTAGATCACAGTCTCGTTTTTTTCAGCATATAATGAATCACGTATCTTTATTGGGGAATTCCATTCAGTGGTAGAGCACAAAGTCATTACGTTAGACAAAGAACTGCAGAGAGGATGTTTCTAGGGAAAATCCGCACATTAGAAAACTGTGAAAAATGAGTTGCATACCATTATGATCGCCTCCACTGATAAAGATGGCGGTTGGAATGAACAAGGAGGATTATAATCAGGAAAAAGATCACTTTAAAAGCCAGAATTAATTTATGAAAGCCAAACAGCTAAATACAAAGGCAACATATCTTTAAAATAGAACTCTGGGCAAAACGGTTTTTAACTCTTGCAGTGGGGTTAAGTGCTCATTTTTGTCTATATAAAAAAAAAAGTTATAATCACCCGAACTTTTAAAGATGGCTTAGATCGGTCCCTGCCACCTGTCTCCCCCTCCACTGCGGCGATGGAATCTTCCTATGCACTGTGTATAGGATGTCATGACTCACGGACTTGCAGTGGACGGGGAGCAAGTTGGAGGGGACCAGTCTAAGAGCAAGCCGGCTCCAAGGATAACTTATCCAAGGATACCTATAAGGAGGATAAGTACAACTTTTTTTATTTCAGCCCCTAGTCAAAAATGAGCACCTAATCCCAGCGGTGCAGGGGGTAGCTTCACTGCAAGGGTTAAGAACAGTTTTGCCCGGAGTTCTGCTTTAAGGTACCTAACTATATTTTCTGTCTATTGAATCCTTAGATTTACACAGCTCTGTCACACAGCACCTCCCTATCTGGCTGGGCTGAAAATCTGGTTTTTGACTTACAGGTCTTGTTTTGCCATACACGAGCCCATGACTGGAGAGTGAAAGTAGAAGGTGCAAACTGATCATTGATTATTGTTCATTTCACTCTGCTTGCTCCTCCTATCAGCATATTCTTTGTCAGCGCATGAACACTGCAACTGATTGTACCCTGGTCCTGTCCGCCCTATTTCTGTCTGAGCTCTGCTGTATAGGGACTGAAAGAGACTAATACCAAGTTAAACGCTGTTACTTATACTGCCTGCATGATAAAAAAATATATATAATGATGTATTAATATAATAGATAATAATATGTATAATAATAATATTGAATGTGTCACTGCATTCATTGAAGCCTTTTATATCTGCCTGCAGTTCAGCTTTAATTACCAGATAATCTATTACATAAGTATAAGAACAAATAATATATTATGAATAAAAGAAAACAAAAAATGTGTTCAATTTAATTCACAAATTAAATAATTGATGTTTGATATCTTTTTGATTATGTGACAAATAACCATTTCATGCAACATGCACCCCAGACCCGAATGCAATCCGGAAATTTGGATCCTGAATGGCATTTGGGTCTGGGAGCTTCAGCTTTAGTATTAAAGGAGAACTATGGGGTCAGTGCTTTTCCCCATAGTTCTCCTAAGGGTCACAGGAGGACATTAACTAGCGTCCTCCCGTCACTCAAAGCTCAGTATACCGCGAGCTACAGCCGGGACGGATCCAGACAATACTGTGGAGATCCACCCAGCTGCATGATTGACATCGGGCTCTGCCTATGTAGAGGCAGAGCCAGCTGTACCCACCCCCTCCCCATCTGATCCTCCAGTCAGCGCTGGAGGAACGGAGCGGGGAGGGGGCAATCCCTGCAGGGAGCCGTGAGTGACAGTCAGGGACATGATCGAGAAGTAAGCGAGCGGCGGGATGCGTTCGCTCACTTCCCGATCTATTGAGCCGACGTGTGTCAGTTTCATTGTAACACGTCGGCTCGAACTATGAGGTTGAGTGAAAATCACTCGCCTCATAATTCTCCTTCAATATCTGGATATAGTTTTCTGTGGTATTCGCAACGAATATTCGTAAACTCATGCGAAACTAACAAAAATCCGAAATTCACCTGAATCCGAAACCCGAACCGAATTGAATTTCAGATCTGAATCCCAAATTCTGAAATAACAAAATATCCGAACCAAATTTTTCCTCAGCTTACATGTCCACTGCGGTTCCTCTTGCCGGCTTGCATTGTCCTTTAAGCTACGGACCAATCACTGTCACAGGGGACCATGACAAATGGAAGCACAAAAATGATAGAAAAAGCCTATTGGGCAACTTTCCATTGATATTAGTGTTTAAAACTAAGCAATTTCAAAATCTAAAGGACGAGGGAAATGTTTAGTGTAATATCAAGAACTTTGGCAGTTAAGTAGTACATTTTTATACAGATCTCTACACCCCATATACTGGTGGGACATTCATGGACGAATGAGGGACGGAGGGACATGTTCCAAAAGAGGTACAGTCCCAGCCAATAAAGGACAGTTGGGAGGTATGCCTGTGGACTATACTTTATAGCCTACTAGGCTTCAACAAATCTAAAGTACAAACTTTGGCCAATGTGAACATGGACATTATGGAAATGATCCTCTCCAGGCAGTGAAAGGACTTCTGGGTAAATACTATTTTTACAGTAAAGGCATTAGTCAGCTAAACAAAGCAAAGCAGCCATACGGTCCTAACTGCAGGATAAAAACAGTAAAAATGGTGAGCGCACAACTGATATGGAATATGATAAGATGAATGGATATGTTTAAAACAAATTTTAATATTAAAACAAATTTAAAACAAATATAAAACAATAATATGCCAATGCTAAAACAATGCTTGAAACAAAATGGGGTGAGCAAGCTTCTTATTCAGGGGGAGGAGCCCTGTAGACATATGAAAAAAAGGAGGGTGGAAAGAAGCGCTAAACCACTTCGGGCTTGACAAAGAGGTCTTGAACCTCGAAACGCGTAGCCAATCCTCCACTCCACGGACCGCAGTGTCCGTCAGCCTTGAGCTAATTCCCAAGACAATTTCAGAACGATCGCTTCTCTACAAGATACCGCTATACAGCGGCACTTCTGCTCCCGTTCAGCCGACGAGTGGTAGTCTGGCCAGCTGCGCTCTCCTTGCACCTGACGGTGAGTGTCACGTCAAACGGCATAGTTCACCTTGCCTAACGGACCCTTTAGGCACATCAACTACCGATGAATAACAATAGACTGACCTAGAATAATGTAGTCCGTTCTCTACACTCATACAGACCAGCCACAGATGCTGCTCAGCACTCCATGCCGACAAACTGCTCTTATTTCTCTAACGTGAAGACTCCAGTTCGTCCGTCCAAAACCCGTTTATTATACCCCCCCGGACCGGCCAGAGTTACTGCTGGGCGATCTATACAGCCTTCACTCCTCAACTGCAAGACTCCATCCTGTCCTCCCAAACAGTGAGTTTTCAGTCTAATATTGCTTTTAAAGTTTCTATCCATACCATCCCAGAAAATCCCAGGGTTGCAGCGCTTCTTTCCACCCTCCTTTTTTTCATACGGTCCTAACTGGCTGCCAACATTTCTAAGATTAATTTTCCATTCATTTATAGCTATTATAATTGGAAGTTTTTCTCCTAGAGGATACGATGTCTTTGACTGCTCATTAGACAAACTGGCATATTATAATATCTGACCAATAACCAGTAATGCAGTAGGCTAGTGTATACAGCAGCTCGTGCTTGGAGAATACTTACAGTGAAAGCATCCGGTTAAATAAAGGTATCATCCAATTACTAATAACCAATATTGGCAAAGCAGCTTCTGAATTGGAGACCATTCAGGAAGACCAGAATTTGTGAAATTGCTGCTTTATAAAATATCTGGAAAACATCAAATTCAATCCGGAAACTGGTAAACTGAAATGTTGTCAACCTGATTCAGTTAGCAGCTGCTGTATAAACAGATGCCTGAAATGTGAAATTCTATAACCGGATCTCATGGTGCTTAATGAGGCTCATTTCATTCAGTCCCCATTTACATTCGTGTTAATGCGCATATGTTAATGAGCATTATGCTACACATTAACATGTCTTGCATTAAGCCTGCACATTGAAATTAAAGTGACACTAAACTCCGGAGTTAAATCCTAAAAATACATTCAAGTACCTTAACTATTAACAAAAATGTATCTTATTTGTGTATCACTCGGCTGTAGATCCTCAAATCATCTCTGAATTGGTTCTGACACTCTCCTTCCTTCTGGGGGGGGGGGGCTACTTTTGTTCCCCATGGTCCCTGTGTGTGTTGTAAAGTAGTCACCGCTCCAAGCTCACTCCCATCATGGACTACAATCTCAATACAGATGAGTAAACTAAACTTGAGATTGTAGTCCATCAAGGGAGCTTCCTGGACCAATAAGCAGTTGTTTGAAACCTTCACTTATAGATTAATTTTCTTACAGTGCAATTATTGATTTCAAATCAATTGAAGATCTTTTAAAATCCTTTGCCAGACTAATAGACACCCACAACTTTCTTTCTGTGCGCATTGGAGAACTTGGTTGATTTTGGCATGGTGACACCGTACACATCAATAACCTTAACCAGGTTCTAACATTTGGCAATTAATTTGGAACAACCAATTCTAATTCCATGGATTTCATTAATGTTCTGGCATTCTTTTTCACAATTTTTGGTCTTTTTTTCTTTATATAGTAAAAAAAAAAAAAAACTGCAGTTCTTAAATACC
>NW_017308931.1:40954-43024 GCF_000935625.1 Nanorana parkeri | reverse complement strand
ATATAGAAAAAAAAAAAAAAACTGCAGTTATTAAATACCAGCAAAAGAGAGTTCTATCTGTCCAAGGGCCATTGCTGCCACTAGGCAAACTAGGCAGCCGCCTAGGGCGCACTGCTGACTAGGGCGCACTGCTGACTAGGGCGCACTGCTGACTAGGGTGCCGCCTTGACCATTCACCCCCCACGGCGCCCCCCGTCTATTTCAAATTGCAAAGCCAATAGCAGGCTGGCTATTGCACTTGCCCACTGAGCAGAGTAGAGTAACTGATAGACAACTTTCTCTCTGAGGTTCGCATCCTCTGCTCAGTGGGTGGGGTTTCAATAGCCAGTCTGCTATTGGCTATTTCAAATTAAATTACATCCACTTGTTGCATGGAGAAGCTAACCCGCAGGAGAATGGGGCTGCGCAAGGGGAGGATTGGGTGTTGCGCCAAAGGAGGGGGGGTGCAAGTAGCTGATCTTGCCTAGGGCGCAAAATAGTCTAGCACCGGCCCTCATAAAAATGATATAAAATTAATTTGGATACATTGATGCATGACGGAGTAATTGTCAGTCACAGAGCTGAAAACTGTCCTGATAATGAAGGGGTATTAGGCCCCATTCACACCTGACCGTTTTGTAGCGCGTCCTACGCTCGACAAACGTGCTACAAAATGGTCAAAAAAATAAATAGCATTGTAGTCAATGCCCTCGTTCCCACCTAGGGTTATTTCCGCCCGTCCCGAACGCCCTACAAAACGGCCCACACCTGAAAAGGTCCCGGGACTACTTTGGGCCGTTTTGTAGGGCGTTTTCCATTGGGATACAGCCAAGTAGCCTTTGGAATCGCGCGACGGTCGCGCGACTTTTTTACCGCGAATCGTGGTAAAAAAACCGCGTGACGGTCGCGCGACAGACGCGCATATTACAATACGCCTAGGTGTGAATGGGGCCTTAGAGGCCGGTACTGAAGTGGTTAAGCATCACACTTTATTCTCACAGAAGCAATCTAAAAATGATGCGCAGCCCGCTAACCGAAAGCAAAAGTTTAGGGCTGTGCACAGAAAAGCGAGTGTGACTTTTGTCACTGGAAATATATGGGACTCTTTAATGCAGGTTTCAGTCAGCGCAGTCTCAAGAGAAACAATCTCATTTAAAACTTGGCAGCTGCGCTCAGAATTCCTCTAGTTCCCGGGGTGCCATCATTTATAATAGACCAAAGGAATATGAAAAGAAAACTTTAAACCGGATTAAAGAGGCCGAACTCTCTTTACATTTGATGTTTTTTTTTTTACCTTTTATTTCTTCTTTTTTTTTATTTTTTTTATGGCTCTGCAGTGTTGTAAAACTATAAACAAAGATTCTTGAGGATTCAATGCCAGAGCATCCAACTCCAGCAGACCATTCTATAAGTTTGGACCGCTGAAGATTCGTCAATGATATCTATGACGACATACAGTATAGGGGTTATTTATAAAGGATGGAGAAGCCAAGTACATTTGTGCGTTTGATTCACAAGCAATGTCTGATCGCTGAGCTCTGCTGACAGAAAGCACAGTGGTGTAGTGGTTAGCACTTTTGCCTTGCAGCACTGGGGGTTCTTGGTTCGAATCCTGGTCAGGTCACTATCTGCTTATACACTATCTGCAAGGAGTTTGCATGTTCTCCCTGTGCTTGCGTGCGTTTCCTCTGGGTACTCTGCTTTCCTCCCACACTCCAAAGACATGCTGGAACAGAGGCGGCTCTTTAATTAGGCAAATTAGGCGGTCGCCTTAGGCCTCGCGCTCCCGAGGGCCTCGCGGCCGCCTAGTTTGCCCTGTCAGAACGGCACATCACCTCTCCTCTCCTCCCTGCTCTGAGCTCCCTGACTCGCCGCTGCCAAACAACGATCCGGGAGGGGGGCTTTGGCGATTTGATTTTTTTAGAGGAGAATTATGAGGCGAGTGATTTTCACTCAGCCTCATAATCTGAGCTGACCTGTGACAATGAAACTGTCACAGGTCAGCTCAGTAGATCAGGAAGTGAGCGAACACATGCCGTCGCTCGCTCACTTCTCGATCTATCCGTGCAGAGAGCCGTGACTGTCAATCAA
>NW_017308931.1:0-40741 GCF_000935625.1 Nanorana parkeri | reverse complement strand
TCTCACCAGGGCTCTGTGGGGTCTCACCATCCTGGTTAAACCCGACAGCCCGGTGAGACCCCACAGGCCTGAATGGGGCCTCATGTTAAGGTTTCGCCTAAGGCCTCGCAAACTCTAGAGCCGCCTCTGTGCTGGAAGGTTCATTGGCTCCTCTCTAAATCGGCCCTGTATGTATGTGACGATAGGGACCTTAGATTGTAAGCTCCTTGCGGACAGGGACTGATGTGAATGTGCGTTGCGTATAGCGCTTTGCAAATTATGCTAATTACCTATAATAATAATTAGGGATGCACCGATACAGTAAATCGGCCGCCGAAAATGGCACTTTTGGCTAAATGCTGAAAGTGCCATTTTCCTGCCCATACATCGGCGCATCAGTGCTTTCTTTCCTCCCCGCTGGGCGCTGCTCTGCTGTGTGTCCCAGTGGGGAGGAGAGAAAGTGACAGTCGCCTGAGTGCTGCGGGAGGAGAGCGCTGTGAGCGGCCGGTGTCTCTCCTCCCACACTGCTCAGCCTCCTGTCACAGTCCGGCAGAGCGGTGTGGGGGCGGAGACAGCGCTGTCACAGGAGGCTGAGCTCTCCTCCCCGCTCCGCTCGCTCAGCCTCCTGTGACAGTGTGTGTCAGAGAGGAGAGCAAGATACAAACACTCAGTGATCGCTGTTTGTAGATAATTGAGGACATGGTATGTGGGCTATATCCTGAATTATGAATAGAATGGGAAGTTATCTATATCACCTCCTGTTCATTCATAGTTGTAATGATAGTAAACGCACTCTGTCCTTGTGTTATTAATGATCAGGAACACTCAGTATAGAGGATTCCTGTTCATTGATAACAGGGGCTGCAGAAAAAAAGATTGAGGACTCTGTGTACTCAAAGAGTAGTCTGGGGGAAGGAAAGGTGGCACCTTTGATCAGGCTTCTGTCACTTCCTGTGTCCTGTCAGTCTGGTTTAAGCTGGCCATATACCTATAGATTTCCAATCGGAAATTTTCGTTGCTGCCAAGAACCCTCTAGCTCTAATACCCCATCATGCACAGATCAATGTTGATTTTGATAATCGTTCGTTAGCTATACTAACATGCCGAATTTCGTCAATCGACAGAACCAATTTTCGTTTGCGCACGTGCAGTGTTCTTGTTGCGATTTTTTTTTCGTACTAATCCATCGATTTTTTTGTACAATTCAAAAAAAGTTTTCCAGCCTCACCCTTTAAGAAAATTTGACCAGTAGTATAGTAAAAAAAAAATAGTTGGGTTTCCATGAACTGATTATCGTACGAAAGACCATTTGTGGACGATTTCCAAACGATAATCGATAGGTGCATGGGCACTTTTACACATGTAGGCAAATTTCTGGCTGCTATATGCCATATGGTGGCAGGAGCAAAAGGGTTAAGGTATGAGTAAAACTAAGAGATTTTTAAAGGTTTCCCCAATCTTTTTTGGCAATTGGTGCTTAAATCATGCTCCTTGTCCCAACAGACTTCCCACAAAGGATGGAGTTGTGCCACACCCACGGCCAACACTTAGGCGTCTAAAACTGCACGTACATTCGTTCATAGCCCAGTAGTAGCCCGCTATATGCTGAGTTTTGGGTCACAGCCTGCTATATGCTGAGTTTTTGGTAACAGGAGGACATCGTAAATGTCCTCCTGTGACCCTAAAGCGAACTATGGCCAAAAAAGTTGGGCCAAAGTTCTCTTTTAATTATCATTTTCATCTTTAATGACCATTTAGACCCCATAAATACCTTTGAATAGATGCTGATAATCACAATGATATACATTTCCTTTGTAGTTCCCGCAGAACTAATTTACGTGTAGTTTTGCTGGACGACTACCTATGCAAATGTTTTTATATATAGACCCCTTAAAGTGTAAGTCAGGCACATTTTTTTTTCTAGTTTTAGATACAGTAGGGAAGGATTAGAACCAGACTTCATGTGAGAGTGTCTGCGTGTGCACATACACCTGGTTTTGTGTGCACTTCGCTCCGTGCACGCAGAGATGTACGTACGCAATATTGGAACCTTGGTGCCTTACGGGCTGTGACATCCATACCTCCAGTGCTGAGTGATCATCAGCTATCTGTAGTCCTGAGATCCTGAGTTCCGTGTTACCGACACGGCTTGTCTAGACCTTCCGCTGCTCTCCTGTGTTCCTGTGACCCTGGCTTGATTCTTGGCATCCGCTCCTGCTTGGCTTTCCTGTGCTCTCCAGAGTTCCTTTTCAGTGTCTGCATTCCATCTGAGGCTCACCAGCATTGCAGAGACTTCTTTACCCAGCTGTTGTGTTATCTTTCGGGGCTTATGCCACCCCATGTTCCTGAGCACCTGTCCACCATCCAGGATTTCTGAGACTGGAGCTGCAAGGGAGGCCGCCTTCGTCAACTCAGACCCCACCAACGTATGTGTCATGTACCTGATTGGAGACTGGATGGGTGAGGAGGCTTCCGTTGCACCTTGTGTTCCAAAGACTCTGGAGTTGTAACAACATCTGAGTGGACAGCGAGTAGCACAGGTGCCAGTGGTGATCCCACCATGCAAGCTGGAGTCCAGGAACTGGATCAGGTCAAGCGGGGCTGCAGTCAAAAGCAGGCGGGCAGTGAAGTACAGAGCAGAATCCCACATCACGATCAAACAAGCCAGGGGTCCCACTGGTCGAGCAGCGAGGTGCAAAGGCAGGAGACAAAGGCAGATCCATTAGACAAGCAGAAGGCCAGGGGCAGGCATCCATCAACGTGGTCAGGGATAATCTGGGTCAGAAGTCAGCAAGTTCAACAGAGGCACAGGAAACACAGGTATAGCTGAAAGACAATCCAGCAACATGGAGTCAGGCAGGCCAGTTTGGCGGGCTTCAGGGGCGTCCCGAGGCTGGGTGACACCCGGAGTGGTAACCGAGTGTCACCCCGCCGAGACGTCACTGCGCACGCGCGGCAGTATTCTGATACCTGCCGGCGGCCATCTTGGTGATGGACGCCAGCAGAGAGAGAAGGGGACAGTCACCCGGCGGGATAAGGTATGCCGCCGGGTCCCCTCCTCTCTCCTGATACTGTCGAATGTTCGGTCCATGACTGAGCGCCCGACTTTTCAAGAGAGGGTGACACCAAAATGACTGTGAGTCATTTTGGTGTCCCCCCTCTAATGGTCACAACCCCCGCACCCCCCTTGTGACGCCACTGGCGGGCTTGTGCCGGTTTACCTGTAGTATGGAGCCTTGTGCGCGTTTACCCGACAGCTAGAGCTTTCTTTTGCTGGTATTTAATTACCACTGTTTTTTTTTATTTTTTACTATATGACAAAAAAAGTATCCTACATTTTGAAAAAAACAATGTTTCCCTATAAAATGTTATGAAACATTTATTATCATCCTAATTTTTTGGTTAAATATAAAAGACAGGGTCACGTCGGGTAAATCCCGCCGGCGAAATCGCAGAAAACGACCGCAGCCAAAATTGGCCATAGGCGACGCTTTAAACGCTTTTACCGCTCATCAGTTTAGTGTTATCAGTGATTGATGGCCCTAAAATTATTGTTCTCACTCCTACGTTCGCAGCGATATGTAACATGTGTGGCACAATAGGCGGAAAGCATTTGGGTGGAGGACTTCAAAAAAATTTTGTGTTATTTTAATTTTTTTTATTTTTTTTTATTTGTGGCTTTTTTAGCTTCTTTATTTCTTTTATGTTTTAAATTTTTTTACACTCAACTTGATTGCTGGGGGACTAAGAATTCCCATTACAGGTCCTCTGTATGGAGACAGCAGGGGTCTCCAAGACCCCTAATGTCACCTAGGGACCCCCAGAGAAGCTGAAGAAGCAGATATCTGTAGCTGGGAATGATAGCTGAATGCGGAAGTGATGTAATATACATCACTTCCTGCATTCGGGAACCGGAGAGGAGATCAAAGGGAGATGGTGTACTGATCTCCCTTTGATCTCCAGTGATAGAGTCGTTGTGCCGGTCCCGGCCGCACAAGGCACAGCGGATCTTGGGACAGGCGGCGCGACGGAGACGGCAGAGGGGTGGGTTTTCACACCCACACCTACTACAAGCGATCAGGCGTCTCTAGAGACGCCCACTCGCTTGAATGTACACAGCCATCGCTGGTTGTTTATATTTCTGACAGTTTCCCCACTTGTGAGCGCGCTGGGTGCCGCGTACGAGCATGGGGAGGGGAAAGACGTCTTAAGACTCCTCCCACTCCTATAAGGCTCCCGTCCGGCCAGTCAGTAATGGAGCAAGTCAGCAAGTGGTTAATGGAGCCAGTCAGCAAGTGGTTAAAGAGAAACTAATGGAGAGAACCAGATTTCCTTTGATCAAACTCAGAATGTCCAGCTAGACTCGGCGGTAGACCCAAAACCGCTGTACAGCTTGCCTCTAGCCATGAAAGTATTACTTTCCCTCACAGACCGGCTGACGACACAAACTTCCCATCGATCCTGTCAGACGGATATAGATTTGTGGTCGCTGCTTCCACTTTTTGCATTATTAACCAACATTGTATTTAATTTCCCTGCAGTTGTCTGTCTTAAAGTATGACAGTGCAGTTCCAATACAGACCTCTGCTAAAGAGACGGTTAGTGATGGGGGTTGACAATCCTTTCTGCTTCATTCAGAAATATAAAGAAATGAACATTTGGCTGGCGTTAGTCTGTAAAGCGGAACTCTAGGCAGATGTAAAAGATACAAATAAATGCCGCTTTGTAATCAGAAATACATCATGAAATGTGCACCTCCACACTGAAAGAATCCCGGCCATACGCCGCAGGTCTCGCTGGAGAATGTTTTTATTACAACTTGCACAGCTTTGCTCAGTCCTGCCATTGGTCCACCTACTAACGCGTTTCACCCTGTCCACTCTATGACTAAGCCCTGGGTAGGGTGAAACGTGTTAGAGGGTGGACCAAGGGCGGGAATGAGCATAGCTGTGCAAGTTGTAATAAAAGCTTTCACCAGCAAGACCTACGGTGTACGGCTGGATTCTTTCAGGATGGAGGTGCTTGTATCAAAGCATGGACGAGCTCAGCCGACGGGCACTCATTTTCCTCCCTGCTGTCCGGCTGAAAGGGAGCAGTGTCGTACCTTGATATACGCGTACATCATTAAATGTACATTTTAAATGTGAGCAGTGTAAGTAACTGAATCTGACTTGGTATCAGCCTCTTGCAGTCCCTGTGCAGTAGAACTGGAGTGTGAAACAAAGAAGTAGTACAAGGAGCCAATCAGTTCATGTGCTGACAAGAAGCATGTTGATAGAAGGAGAGAGCAGAGTGGCAGAGGGATGAGCTCATCACTGAGCTGCTTTACTTTCACTTTTTAGTTACAGGCTGGGCTAGACTTTGTGATAGGAGAGGGTAACAAAGCCTAGCATGTCATGGGTTGTGACCTATTTAGAAGAATGTCTCCCCTACTTTTTAAAGCTGTTCGTACATGTTGCAATCTGATTGTACAATGTCCTTTAGAGCTACCAACAACCACTCTATAGTAGTACAAGGGCCTGTCTCATTAGATATCGATTTAAAAGAGAACTATGGCCCAACCTTTTTTGGCCATAGTTCTCTTCAGGATCACAGGAGGGCTTTTACTAATGTCCTCCTGTGACCCAAAACTCAGCATATAGCGGACTATATGCTGACAGCGACAGCGCAGAGCCGTGCCACAGCCAGGAATGATCCCCACAATACTGCCGGGAACCACCCCGCTGCTTGATTGACAGCTGGCTCTGTCACCCACTCCACCATCCATCCCTCCAGTCCCTGCTGGAAGAATGGAGAGGGGAGGGCGAATCCTTGTGGGGAGCGATGACTGACGGTCATTGCTCTCTGCAGGGAGAAGATCAGGAATTCAGAGATCAGTGGATTGTTATCGCTCAGTTCTGTATCAGTAGAGCTGATGTGTGACGGTTGAGTGGTTAGGTTGAGGTGGGATTGGCTTCTCTGAAGAGATGTGGAGAGACTCTAGAGAAGTCCTGGAGGCGAGTATGGGAGGAGTTGGCAAGGGAGCTCGAAAGCAGGAGGTCTTGGGAGGAGCGGAGGGCACGGTTAGGATGATATTTTGAGACAAGGTTTGAGATATAGCCGGGGGCAGAGTTGTGGATTGTTTTGTAAGTCATTGTTAATATTTGAATTTTATCCTTTGGGCGAGTGGAAGCCAGTGTAGGAATTGACAGAGCGGGGGGGGGGATGGAAGCCAGTGTTAGGGATTGACCGAGGGGGGTTTCAGACACGGAGAAGTTGGTTAGGTGGATGAGTCTAGCAGCTGCATTCATGGTGGACTGAAGGGGGTGGAGCCTATGTAGAGGTAAGCCAATGAGGAGGGATTTGCAATAGTCAAGACGAGAGATAACAAGCGAGTGGATGAGTAATTTAGAATTGGAGAGGGGGGGGGGGGGGAATCCCTGAAGCTGGAGTTCAGGAAGTCATAGGAAGCATAGCTGATCAAAGGCTGCAGATAACAATATTATACAATTGTGTGGTGTGCATGTGATATGATTCCTCCTTACATCTTCTTTTAGTTATCAGCATTGTATGTTACAATGTTTTTGTCTAAAAACAGGTCATAAGTGGCAGTTCCCCTTTAAATTATACCCAGCGACATCTTAAATAGCAATATTGTTGGTTGAGGGAAGTAAAACAAGTTTTTGTTTTCCCAGTAATGAACCTTTTTTTGTTGTTTTTTTTGCACAAGAACAAGATGTTCTTTAAACACGAGAACATTGGATTAGACCTCCCCTGATATAATTGTATGTGATAGTCGCTGATTATTTTCATCAACACTCTATAAGCAGATAACAAGATTCAATTGGAAATATAACTTTTGAGGCGAGCGCAGACGACTCATTTAAATCATCCGCTGGCACTGCCCGTCGTTCCAATCAAACACGGGCAATTGAAAACAAACAAGGCTGGCAATGTTTGCAATGCTGGAATAATATGTTGCCGTGCTTCATGCTGTCATTATCATCACTCTGTGAATGTTTAGCGAGACGTTATCGGCGGCTGAGAGCAGACTGATATTAAGAAACGGAGACAAGGACGGGAACAGATGTATGTGTTGGCTTGGTCCGACCAGGGTCTGCAGAAGGACCATGAGCAGGGCTTGAAAAATCCGCTCGTCCTCTCGTCTGTGATGAGAGGACTGCGGAGTCCGACGAGTAGCTTCCCGGCCGGCCGTTGTAATTACACGGCCGGCCGGGAGCTTTACATTCAAGCAACCGTGTGTCTCTAGAGATGCCTGATCGCTTGTATTAGCAGCAGCTGTCACTGCCGGTGAGGACTTACCTGTTACCTCCCGCAGGGTCCCACGCCGTCGAGTGGTTCCGTTGTGCAGATGGCTGCTGCTTCTCTGTGTCTGCTCCTCCCTTCATCTAAAGCCCAGCAGGAAGAGGCACACAAGTGTACTGGACCGCCTCTTCAAGCAAGTGGTCCGCCAACAGGTATATAAGGAGGAAGGGTGAGTCATTCTGTGCTTGGTTATGGTTAAGTTTATCCTTTCAGTGCCTAGTGTTATACTTGTTCTGATTCCTGTTACTGACCCCCGGTCTGTTCCGTGACCCCGATACTTTGCTGCCTGCCCCGACCTTTGCTACGTTCTACGACTTTGATTCCGGATTCTGATTCTGCTTCCGTGCTCTTGGACTGCCCCTGTACTGGCTACCACTACGCAGGAGATTGTGCATTATCCTAGTCTACTTGAGTAGAGGTACCAATCGTACTGGCAAGTCCCCCGCGTCTGGGCCCCTACCATCACCAACCTAATAAGGACTTTGCAGGTTCCCATCCTTGAGGCAACACAGTGACAATCTGGCCACTGTGTCATCTTGAGAAAGGGACCCTGCGTGACCCTGAAACATTGACTTATAGACCTAAGTGATGTAAAGTTTGCAATCAATTAACTTTTATTTCACATTGAACAATTGAGTGTTGGTGACATATCTTCATATTACTGTGGCTTTTGTTACAGACCACTTGTCTAACATAAATCCCTTTATCTGCATGACAGTTTCCATGTTTATCTATAATTTGTCTTTTTTGAAAAAAAGCTGCCTAATTGCTCTTCTTGATATGTCCCTTAAGCCCTGAACAGCAAGTATTTTTCCATCCTAGTTCTTACTAAATGAAGCAAAAATATTAATTAGCCTGCCTTCTGCTTTACAAATGGTTTGTTTATTTCTTTAAACATTTTACTTTGTTGTGCTGTCCATTCCTTCTTTTTTATGTATTTTTTTCTCTGACCTTTTAAAATGTATCTTGCAGAGATAAACATTGAATGTGACCTCTAGGTTAGTATACATAAGATACGTAGGGCTGGTGATCCTGAGTGAAGATACGAAGAGCGTTCAAGAATATATCTACTTAGCCTATTTTGCATAGACTTAGATCAATAATTTTTGTTGCATATCATTTTCTAAACTTTTGTAGCGATCACACCCGAAGGAGCCGCTGATTGCCCGGTTCATCTCTAGTCTGTCTAGGGTGTGATCTTCAGCTGGCCACCCAATAGCACTAACCACCCTTCTTCTGGTGCCCACAAACTGATGTCCACTCCAGTAGTAAAATGCTAAGTAAATGATTTATTGAACATCTTCACTGAAGAGAGAGGGTATGGGGGTTCTAGGTGTCCAGGGGTAACCAACAAGAGCTCCAAACTCACCGGGCATTGTAGATAAATCAGTGTAAATCCACCTGGGAGACAGCGGACAGTCACTGATGTAACAGACAGGCATGATGCAGATCCTATAGAAGGAAAGACACCGACCATGCTCCTGAAGTCCACTTAGTTCCAGGGCACTTCAAGAGCCTGTATTGGTCCCGGTGCTCTTCCTCTTTCAGCCTCACAGACCTCCTCCATGTTGAAGGCCTCAGGGAAACCTTTCCCTCACACCAGCGCATGCCCACCCCCAGGCCTCAGGCCTAGCCTGGGGGGCAGGCTGAACAGGACCCAGCCCTATTCCATGGCTGGTCCCGGCTAGTCTGAGCACATGGCAAATCCCTCCAGTATATGTACTCTATCCCAGCATGCACCACTGGCTGAGAGAAGTCCAGTGATTGGCTGCTGCACTGTACATACATTACAGTGCCTCTAAATGGTCACACTCCGCCCAGGGGGGTACAGACAATGTTAGACACCTGGGATTAACCATATAATTGCCACTATAAATCCAGCCAGGCTGACTACAGCCCTGGCTATCACTAAATGTCTAGTAGCCACATCACAGAAGGTGATGGGGACTACACCTTCAACATTAAAGTGACACTAAACCCACTAAATCTTAAAAATACATTCAAGTATCTCAACTATTAACAAAAATGTATCTTATTTGTGTATCACTCGGCTGTAGATCCTCAAATCATCTCTGAATTGGTGTTGACACTGTCCTTCCTTCTGGAGGGTGGCTACTTTTGTTCCCCGTGGTGCCTGTGTGTGTTGTGAAGTAGTCACTGCTCCAAGCTCGCTCTCGGGATGGACTATAATCTCATGTTCAGTTTACTAATTTGTATTGAGATTGTAGTTCAAGTTTGTTCCCGTGATGAACTGTAGTCTCAATACAAATAAGTAAACTAAACACGAGATTGTAATCCATTACGGGAGGGAGCTTGGAGCGTTTACTACTTTACAACACACACAGGGACCATGGGGAACAAAAGTAGGCAAGTTCGGTACCTAAAAACTGTGACAGAGCATGATTGGCCTACAGTGCTGGTCCTGCTTTTCATTCTGAGTTGTAGTGTGCAAAGGAATTATGGGAATTTACTGTAAAACACATTTTAGAGGATTTATACTGACAGTATTTTAATTTACATTTACCATTTTTGAATGAATTCATAATAAAGGGTCTTTTTTATATGTGCCTGGAATTCAGCAGTAATTACAGGATTTGAGTTTTGGATAACACTAATTGCCATTCAAAGCCAGTGACATGAGTGCTGATGCATTCTGGAATTGGCTCTACAGTTGAGATTTAATGGCGGCATCCCGTATTTCTTGACAATTACATTTTTGCTACAAGCCATTCTATTTTCATGTTCCATTCTACGATGTCCTCTAGGTGTTCCGTGACCTTGGAGCCTTTTAGAGCATTTTGCTGAGAACGGACTTTGCCGGCCGCATTTCATGGACCCCTTGACAGATTTAGTGAAGAAACGTATGACCACGGACCTTTTATTCCCGATGTCACTTTAATTACGACATGTGACCTTTCATATAACAAACGGCCCACTGAAATCAATGACCGTTCACTCTGTTAATAGGGTAATAAAATTAATTGCTTGTAGCTTTTTGAGATTGCCAACAGAAATATGTGTTTTGTTCTCTCTGCTTGATGTTTGGGTGTATTTATTGCATTATGAATTTGGGGCAATTTCAAAACAGATGAATCTTCATTGCCAAATCATCACTCCACACAGAACTGATGTTCCAGTGGTAGATACATACCCAAAGGTATAACCCACCAGTTGTTCCGTATATAATTTGGCAGTAAGAGGGCTGAGAGCTCCATGAAGCAAGAAGTCTAGTTGGGATATAGTGTTTCTCAATTCCTAATAGCCAATAAGGGATTTAGCTGACTGAATTGCACCCACAGCTGAAATACTAAGTTTTAACGTATAAAAATCAAATTTGGGTGACCCTGCCCCTCCTCCTCCCTCCTATACACTAAGGATCTAATGTTTGTTTAATGTAGGGATGCAATGGAGAGAACTACTTACCTTATTCCTTGCCCTGCAGGCTTCCTACTTGCCCCTTTCAAATATTCATTGCCGGTCCATGAAGTCGCTCCTCTTCTCTGGTTGTGCGGCTGCCCCCTCAGTGACATCATCACATTGGCGGGCCCACTCACATTCCAGCGCTGGAGAAGGAGTAGAGAAGAGCACCGGCTGGGAGGAGTGAAAAATAAGGTACTTATCATTTCTGTCATATCCCCTTACACGAAATGAGTATTAGACCCTTATTATAATGGGGAAGGAGAGGGTTGGCATCCAGATGTGATTTTTATAAGCTGACAAGTGTTCAACTTTAAAGTGACACTAAATTCAGGAGTTAAATCTTAAAAATCCATTCAAGTACCTTAACTATTAACAAAAATGTACCTTATTTGTGTATCACTCGGGTGTAGCTCCTAAAATCATCTCTGAATTGGTGCTGACACTGTCCTTCCTTCTGGAGGGGGGCTACTTTTGTTCCCCATGGCCCCTGTGTGTGTTGTAAAGTAGTCACCACTCCAAGCTCGCTCCCATGATGGACTACAATCTCACGTTTAGTAATTGGTATTGAGGTTGCAGTCCATCACAGGAGTGAGCTTGGAGTGGTGACTACTTTACAACACACACAGGGGCCATGGGGAACAAAAGTAGCCCCCCTCCAGAAGGAAGGACAGTGTCAGCACCAATTCAGAGATGATTGCAGGATCTACAGCCGAGTGATACACAAATAATATACATTTTTCGTATTAGTTAAGGTACTTGAATGCATGTTTAAGATTTGTCTCCTGAGTTTAGCGTTGCCTTAACTTAGGGTGAACTATTTTAATCCTGTAGGAAAAAAAGAGGAAATTTAACATAATATAGATGGTTATAAAGATCACCAATATGTATACATATTAAAGAGAAACCTTGCATTTGGATAGTCCCACAATGAGGCAAACTTTGGGGTATCAGCTAAATTCGGCTCAATGGTTGGTGTGCATTACTAGTGAGTTTTTAGGCCATGACTACTTTGCATTCATCACTCCTGAAAAAGAGAAGCAGCTTAAGATAAGGACACTGAGGGTGTTATTCAAAATGCTGCCGGATGCAGCTGAGTGAATAACCCAGCTGAAGTGAAGTGAGCCGAACAACGCTCGGCTATTCACTCTAGTCAGTACAGCTGATTTCAGCCGTACATCGCCCATCCAACATCATAGGGGCCAAACGGCAGTGAGTGAATAGCCGAATGCCACTTGGCGGCATTCGGCTCGGCTATTCTGCTTGGTACCTCCATGGTACTGAGCAGAATAGAAAATCAATGAAACGAGAAAAAAATAAAGGTTGATAAAATATTTTTTAAATGTAAATAAATAGTACAATTAAAAAAGAAATAAAGATTTTTTTTTAAAGAAAAAAAAACAATTGGGAGGAGCTAGCAGTGACAGCTACCTCTGCCCAACTGTTTCCTATTGGCCGGCACCTGCTAGAGTCTTCTAGCAGCTCCTGGCCAATGAATAACAACTGGGTGGAGCTGGCCGTGACATCGCGGCCGGCTCTGCCCAGTTGTTATTGTTAATTGACAGATCAGCATCCCCAGGTCATTTGGGGACGCTAATTGTCATTACAATTGGGCAGAGCCAGCTGTGACATCACGGTTGGCTCCGGCCAGCTGTCATTGCAGGGCTTCGGGTGTCACTTTCGCTCAGTCGAGCCGAAGCATATGCCGAGCCGCTCGGCCGCCTTCAACATGGTGAGCAAACAAAGGGTTAGGAGTTGTGCTAATGCTTCTGAAATGTCATATTGGTTCTTATAAACCACAAAGAAATGCCCTGAACAATGCAGCATCACTACTACCGCCCCCATGCAGTGTTAGTTCAATTATATATACAGCACCGAGGTTTACTTTTATAAATGTTAATTAATAATTCATTTCCTTCATTTTTCACTAAAACTGTCAGCTACTCACATTGTGCCTCCTGCAGTAACATCATTTTTCATTTATATGTCAGATATCAAAAACATTTCTGGAGGTCATTCATCAGCTGCAGGTAAAAAACGTCCTTTCAATGACAAGGTAAACATTTTTTATAGGATACGCACAGATAATTCAGATGTTTTATATAAATCACAAAAAAATTATCCTTTAATCAAGAAAGAGAAAAATATATTCTCAGGCTTTTCTAACTGGAATCAGCCACCACTTGCAACTGACAGGAGGAAGTCAGACAACCTTTCTTGAAACCAGTTCAAGTGATTCTGGCATCAGGACAATTAGTCATGTGCAAGGAGCTGGTCACCTAACTGTGTTAACCACAGCACAATGCAAATCCACTATTACTCATATAGTCCAAATTCCAAAATGTAGATTTGCAGACATCAATCAGAAGCTAATACCATACAAGTTATATATTTTATGAGTAGAGATGAGCTTCGGGTTTGGATCGACCATGACTTTGACCTGAACTCAAACTGTTGGCAGTTCCAGAAAAGGACAAACTAATGGGAGTAATCACCATCACAACAACCAGTTACCATTCATTGAATTTCTGAACTGCAGTCAGGTGACATAGATGGGGGATTTTTAATGTGCTAGCCCCCGCCCTATAAAAAAAGGCTGCTGTGACTTTGCGGCCTGTGCTGCACCATAGTGGCAGGTACCCAGCCACAATTTTTTCACCTAGAAGGTCATCCTTGCACTCCACCAGCATGTGGCAGCTAATGTCACCATGTAAATGGACCACGCAGTTATAGAAAAGGTCAACATGACACGTGATTGAGCAAGAATGTACATGGATGTTACATCCCTAAAGGCCATCCTTGCCCTCCACCAGCATGTGGAAGCTAATGTTACCATGTCAATAGAACACGCGCTTATCGGAAAGGTCAACATGACACGTGGTCCAGCAAGCATGTATAGGTATGTTACATCTCTTTAATGGTAAATTTGCTGACAGCTGGGAAGGATTCAGTATGGGACTTGCTCCCCCCTGTGTCTTGCAACTTGGTAATGGTGACAGCTCAATCACTTCAACACCTCCTCCTCAATTCTGTCAGCTCATCAGGGGGGGGCTGAGAGGTGGTTGAACCCATGGCAGTTTGTGCCAGAAAAGGTCAAGTGAGACAATAGCACCAAACTACTGTCTGCTTTTCATCTGGGAAAGTTCACACATGTGACTTGCTTGGCATGCGTCCTTAACCTGCTGGTGCAGCGGTTCCAAGTTGGAGACCCTGGCTTCCAAGATGTCCTGCTGCAGGTCAGAAGAGTGTACGGCCACTTCAGGTGGTCATACCCAGCCAGTGTTCACCTGGCCAAAATTCAACTTCCTGATATGCGATATGCCCATGTGCTGGAACTTAACATTACACATGCTGCAGTGGCTGTACTTGCAGCAGTGGACTGTAAAAGGAGTACGGGTGCAAGTACAGGACAAGGCCAGGTTCTGGGGATCTGGGGTTAGTCTAACCATGTAAGTGGCTCCTGATTTAGGATGCTTGTACCGTCTTGTTACTATTCGAAGAAATGTCCAGAATGGTGAGCTGCGATGAGGAAGGCATCAGTGACATAATCCCTCTGGTATTCCTACTGAAGCACACACTGCATTGTGTAAAAAAGGAAGAGTTTTTGGTGTTTCGGGGCTTGTAGGATGCTTTCACAACTAACTCCATCCCTGTAAGTCTTGAGCAGGCAGAGGAGGAGCACGAGGAGCAGGGTTGGGGTGCCAGCGATAAGGAGGAGGAGAACATGAGGCAGGCTTCTATAGGTGTGTTTTACCCCTCGCAGACCACATGAGTTGCATGTGGGTGGGATGGGATTCTTGATGACACCATTGTCCTAAGCGACACTGAGGACTTATTTTCCTTTGCTGTTAAAAAGGAGCAGTGAATGAGTGCCTGCACAAGGACCCCAGGGTACGAACTATGAAGAAGAGGGACCATTACTGGTTTGCCACCCTTTTGGATTCCTCGTGCAAGGGGAATATTTTAGAACTCATCCTGCCATCCCAGAGGGAGCAATACAATTGCCACATGGAAGAGGTAATGCAGAGGAACAACGTGGCTTCCTTTACAGAGCGTGGTGGGATCTCATTTCATGGCCAATTTTCACTGGATTCTCAGATCACTGCCCAGTGACCTAAGGAGCAGCAGTAGTGGTGGAAGTTGTTCTTCAGAATGCATCGAACAGGCCTGGCTGCTGGCAGCAGTAAAGTCAGCTCCTGAACCATATGATTTCGGATTAACTAAAGGATTGTGGGGTACTGTAGTGATCAGGCACTGACATGATGCCACATATTTTTTTTGCATCTGCTCCTCATCTACAAATTAGGAAATTCTCTTCCGGTTTAATGACACCCAGCTTTTTTTAGGCCACTCTCAAGTTACTGGTGGGCTTTGACTTGGTCCTCAGAAGCTCAGAAGTAACATCTTAAAGCCACTCTGGGCTGCTGTCAAATTTACCCATCCAGTTGTATCCCCTCGCACTGCATTGGTTAAATGCCATTTGGGTAGGGGGGAAGGAATCAATTCAAATACTTACCACTGCATGGCTAAATTTAATAGCATGGTTTATAGAAAAACAGAACACCAAAGCAAGGTTCACAGTCCAAATTAAGTTTATTTGTCACAGTAATCATGGAAAAATGTGCTTCGGGTGTTCCCCGGGCTTTCCCTTTATTAGGGTTTTAATGTTGCGGGACTGGAAAAGAAGGTCGATTCTTTTTTAACTGGTTGCCAAAGAACCAGAATGGCCCAGTTTTAGAAATGCAGCCCACCGCAACGTATGCTAGTGCATTTCTGCATGTTGCAGTGAGCTACAAACACATGTACATTCCCTTATTGCTTTGATGTGTGATTGAAAATAAATGAAAATAAATGGCACCACAACACAGTAAAGCTTACATGTTGTGTTAACATGCATATTACTGCAATGCGTAGGTGTGAATGGGCCTCTACATTTGTCTTTTAAAGAGCAACAACAATGAAAGCACCCAGTGCACTCCACTACGCAGCTCAGACAATGCATCAGGGTTAAGATGCTGTTTCACTACTTTTTTTATAGTGCAGCCATTAAACTACCAGCCTCCATTGTGACGGTGATGATGAGTGATTTGCCTTGTTACATTATACAATATGATATACATTGCAGCCACACTGACAAGCAATTCAAAATAAATGAAAGCTCTACATAGTAAAAAGGAACCTTGGTCTTCACATCATTTATGAGCCATATACCTGCAGTGACGGTAAGCAATACAATTTTCAGGAGTGATTTACCGTTTACAGCATCTGAAGGACATTTGTGGTGTTTAACATGTATATCATACCATTTGTCATCCACTGGCTAATGCTACATGATGTACAGGCCACTAGAAAAACAAAAGGGAGTTATAGGCATACTCCAAGCTATCTGGGGATTAAACAATCTTTGCATCAAGTAGTAAGACATGGTATGTGATGTAATGGGATGGCAGATTGATATATATATCCCACTTCTGGAACCTAGGGATTCATCTATAAAAGTTCCACCCTGCATATAGCTGGCTGGATGCTGTTCACAATGCAGTGGTGCCCCTAGATGGCACTGACACATACTATTCTCGCCTGGATCATCTAGGGGCACTAGTGCAATGCGAATGGCATCCACCCCACTCTACGCCAGGCAGAACTTTCATAAATGAATTCCCAAATGTAATGATATGGCACTACCATGAAATATAATGTCATGGGGTTTTAGAAATATAGGTGTTATCACTAAATGTAGCAACAGGATAACCAATATCCCACACAAGTTTAATGTGAAGCAGAACCAAAGTGTCAGGGAAGCCCAGCAAGCAGTCATAGAACTGGTACTGTGTGAGCCATTGCGCATGCTCGTGTGAGACGGATTCATGGTAGTAATGGTGCTAAGCGTGTGCATACACGCGGATGCTGATGCTCGCATTCACGCGCTACGCCGCTCACACAGATTGGCGTGCACATGCTCACATTCAATCATGGCATCAAAAGGCCTATTTAAACTTGCATCCTGGATGCAATCAATGCTGAGAGTTCTTCAGCTAGTGTCTGATATTGATTCCTGATTGCTCCTGTATCTGACCCGGCTTGATCCTCTGACTCTGCTGCTCTACGCCTGCTCCCGGCCTCGGCCTGTTCCACTACTCTGCCTCTTGTCTGCTGATTCAGCACCACTTATCCTGCACGGCTTGACCTCGGCTTCTCCTGACCCAGCTTCCATCTTCTGATTCTGTACTGCACAGCTCGCCTGCTACTGACCCGGCTCGGCTCTGACTCTGCTTGACTCTGCTTATCTGAACTCCTGATATCCTGCATGCTTCTGGCTGACTACCTGCCTGGTGCTTCACTCTGGTGTCTTCACCATCTCTACCCAGTGGCATCCATGCCTCACGAGGTCCGTTGGCCCTGTTCCACTCGAAGGGGTGCTCAGACCCGTGCTGCAAGGGAAGGTCCTTCTTGTCATCACAGACTCACATCAGGTACGTGACACAAAGTATCTTTTTAAAAATTGTGCATTCTTGCAAATCTGTTTCCTTTATCCATATTTCATATCATGCATATGCCATTTTTCATAGTCTGTTCTTCAGCATTAGTGGTAGGTGATGAATGTGGCTCTACCATCTAAGGGAAGTGATGTTATTCATTTTCATGCAGGATCTCTGAAGGAACAATTTTTCTTTTATTTGTTTTATTAATTGTCCTGTTCTGGTGACAACCTGAAATTTGGGATATTCTTTCACTTTCAGTGATAAGGGCCACCAGGAAAAATAAAGAGGGTGAATCTCCCTAATAGGAATACAGACAGCAATAAAAAAACAAAACCGGTGATCTAATTCCAATCTACTCTATTTAAAACGAGAAAAAAAAATTCAATTGCATTTTAAGAAAATAAAGGTATGGAAAGCCTATGACCTCTGAGCTGTTCAGCCAGCAGAGCTGAAACCATGAGGTAATAGAAAATCCCCGGTCCTGCAGTGGCATAACCTGTAGTGCTATTCAGAGCAACAGTGGAATTAATATTATACCACCGCCAAACTTGACCTGCAGGAGAACAGCCAATAACAAAGTGGGAAGAAGTATATGAACGGTACCACTTGCCAAATTATTTGTAATTCTTTTCAGCCAGTCTTGTTTCCATACAGCCAAACATCATGACTATTTAATTTGCTAAGGCACAGTGTATGATATTATAAATAATTGCTAATTAAAAATAAAATGCTTAATGCACTTTAAAAAAAAAAAAATTATGGTATCTCAGTGCTGCCTATCTCCTGCAGCCACTTCCTATTTACATGCACTCCAGCAATGGCTGCATGGCATTTCTCAGAACGAGACCGGAGACAACAGTAGTCTCTATCACAGGGTGACAATGTAAGGAGCCCAGTTTTAGAGGCAGTGAAAGATGTCTGCAGATCAAATTCTGCTCTGATAGTCATAGTGTGATTTCTATGACTAAACCTGAGATTGGGTGAAATGCGTCAAGGGGGTTGGACCTTGAGTGGGATACCAGTAATGTGGTACAAGCCTCAATAAACTATCCCAGTGGAATCTGGTGTGCAGAATTCTTGTGCTTGTGCCAAAAACTGTTATTGATGGATGGCTATATCCCCTATAATAACTGTTTACACATATATGCGGTGAAACATTTCTATACTATGGTGAATTATACAGATCGAGCGGAATAGCACATTTACAAAATGCCTGTGGTAGCAGCATGGTTATTGGATATATCACAATTAATGATTAATCATCTCGTCTGGACTAACACCTCCATGGATGAAATAAATCATTGCCGTGTACTATTGGAAAAAAGTTTCTAAAATCTTCAAATGAACTGAGCGATGGTCTCTAATTTGCTCAATACATTGTATCCTAGTCAATGTGAATTATACTTTGTGTCCTGGTTCATTATCAAACTTACATCCATGAAACCATTGAGCAAAGGGGCAACAATTCTCAAAGATATCTTGTTATTTTCATTCATATTTGCTCGTTATTGGACCTCAGTGGGGATTTTTGTAACAGTTCTCAGGCACTCCCATTTTTTATTGTGCACAATGGATCCAATGGTCGATTAGAACAATCAGTTTAGTTTACTGGATAACATTTACACGTGGAACTCTGGAGCCCTGCAGGCATATGTGTGTGCATGTGGGAGGTTTTGACAACTTTGTTATTTTTAATATGGTGGTTTGGGAAGCAGTGCAATATACAAGTGCACTGAGGTAAATGGTCTGAGGTAACTTTCTTTATCCTGTGCATTAATCCATGCACGGGTAATCATTTTCTTGGCACATGTATGCTTTCTAGTTATAGACCCAGTTTTGTTTTTTCAAAGCCAAAACACACCTTTGTAGTGTGTACACATGATTTAATAAAGATCCTCCAGGGGAATCACTAACTGTTTTCCTGTTGGAATCTTGTGTGCGGCCAGCTTTGCTTCTGTTTGTATGGGCTCATATTGGAGCAAGGACGTGCTTCCATCAGCAAGCACCCGACTCATTCCTTTCCTGAGCCATGGAGGAACAGTGCTTCTTTTGAATAACAGCATGTTGTCACCTTACAACACAACTTGTTTTAAGGTGAACAAGGACCTATATGGCAGAATTAACTGGGATTACTTGAATTAAAAGCTACAGATTACAAAATAAAAATAAATACTTTTGAAACTATATAAATGTGTTACAATTGATATGAGATTTTAGTGATTGAGTTTACATACAAAACCAGCCATCATTTAGCAGACGTAACATACATAGTAACATAGTATATAGGGCTGAAAAAGAACCAAGGTCCATCCGGTTCAACCACATACACTCACTCACAATGTATGTGAGTGAGTGTATGTGTGTGTTTGTGTGTGTATTTATCTGGCTCTAACACTTCCCATATCCCTGTAGATTCTGCGAAAAAAGAAACTCCTCATCCAGAAGTTTCTTGAATTTATCAATGTTATCAGCAGATACCACCCGCCTGTGGTAGGGAATTCCAAACTATCACAGCTCTCACAGTGAAATACCCCTTGCAAATTCTAAGATTGAACCCCCTCTCTTCTAACCTCTTGTCGTGTCCCTGGGTTCTCAATACTGTTTTCAGATTGAACAGTTTGTTCCTAATATTGGGGTCCCCATTGATGATTTTGAAGACTGCAATAAGGTCCCCTATTAATCGCCTCTTTTCTAAGGTGAATAAGTTTAGATTTTGAATGCAATAGAACATAATAGACATTTTAAGGGTACGCTCAGCTAGCTCACTTCTGGTTGCTTTGCGCTCATTAAAGATATGACTTCATAGCTGGAACCGAACCTGCGTGTCACAGTAATGTTGCCAAATATTTCTAATTCATCAAACGATTCCTTATGTATTACATGACATATTTGGAGACATATTGAACACAATCTAATCACCGTAAGAGGGAGAAAGAAAGGCTAGTTGAGTTGGAAATCAATGTCATTGTCTAAAGCTAATTTATATTCATGGACAGAGCAGAGTCTGTATTTTACAAAATTAGAATGAATACTGTTCAGAGCAATAACTATTGTACAGTAGATGACTGTGTTCTATTGTAGCAACATAATAGAGAACACTGGGTTATGTTTATCCACTTAGCTACCCTCGTCTCAAGATATCATCCAAACTGTCCTCTCCGGTCCTCCCAAGACAACCTGCTCTCTATCCTCCTCATTAACTCCTGCTTGCCTCCAGGACATTTCCCGAGCCTCTCCCATCCTCTGGAACTCCCTACCCCAACCTGTCATGCTATCTGGTACTCTGTCTGCCTTTAGGCGATCCTTGAAAACTTACCTCTTCAGGGAAGCCTATTCTACCTCCTCTTAAAAACTGTACATCTACTCTTTCAATCACCTTATCCCTCACAGTTATTACCCTGTGCATCACTTGCCCATCCTTTTAGATTGTAAGCTCCCAGGGTAAGGACCCTTCTAGTTCTCTTGTATGGAACTTTATTGTGACTGTACTCTCTCCCCATATTTTGTAAAGTGATACACAAACTGTTGGCTCTATATAAATGATGTATAATACTATTATTATTATTATAATATTCCAGTGCTATCTGCAGTGGGAGCACAAGCCATCTTTCCCATGGCAGATTATTCCACTTTGATGGGGATTTAATTTTATAGTAAAGTTAATTAGATTTTAATAAAACTCAGTATTTGTTTATAGTTATTGTCACATAGCCATCCCATATAAAAGACCTATTGTGTATATACTAGGAATGCACCAATAACGATACTTGTATCGATATCAGTGCTGATGCTGAGTATTTGGGTGAGTACTCGTACTCGCCCAAATGCCCCGATGCCTATCCAGATACCGAAACTCCCGGTATCAGGAAGCCAGGCTGCGAGTCATTACATGCTGCCTGGCTTCCTGATTGACCATACTAGGGATGCACCGATACCGATACTAGTATCGATATCAGTGCCGATACTGAGTATTTGAGTGAGTACTCGTACTCGCCCAAATGCCCCGATGCCTATCCCGATATCAAACTCCCGGTATCAGGAAGCCAGGCTGCGAGTCATTACATGCTGCCCGGATTCCTGATTGACCAGGAAGCCGGCTCCATGCTCCCTTGTCACCAGGAAGCATAGAGCTGGCTTCCCGGCCAAGCAGGAAGTCGGGGGCGGGTAATGACTCGCCCCCCGGCTTTCCTGATTGGCCAGGAAGCCAGCTCCAAGCTCCCTTGTCATTTTGGGTAGCTGGCCAATCAGGAAGCCGGGGGGCGAGTTATTACCTGTCTGCCTTCCTGTTTGGCCAGAAAGCCGGCTCCATGCTCCCTCATCACCTGATGATTAAGGAGCATGTAAACGGCTTCCCTGCTAATCAGGAAGCCGGGGGCCGAGTCATTACATGTCGCTCAGGCTTCCTTAATGGGAATTCCGGTATCGTTATTCCATATTGGCGAGTACAGTTTCCAATAACTGCCCGGGTACCCGATGGCTGCATACATTAACCTATATAGGGGTAGCATCTGAAGCTCCTCTTCCTACTATTCCTCAACAAAGTTTTTCTTGTTGTCCCTGTCTCCTTTGGGGAGATTTCCATTCACTTCCTGCCTCAGTAGGTCCAAGAAAAGAAATGAGAGGGTGCAGACATAAGCTGCAATAAAGACGTGACAGATATTCTATCCCTTCCAGGCTGGAGAAAGGGGCCAGAGCTAGGCAAGACCAAAACCAAAAAATAAGAGGCTTCTACACAAGTGTCAAGGATATACACCAGAGGTAGCAACACTTTGGCCCCCCAGCTGTGGTGGATCTACAAATCCCATTATGCATCTGCCTCTGGGAGTCAGAATCTTTCAATACCTAATGAAATTTGTAGTTTCAGCACACCTGGATGGTTGAAGTTTGGCTACCCCTAATATTCATCACTGTGTAACCCAGCTTTTCTCAACCAGGGTGCTATGGCACCCTGCGGTGGCTTCTGGTGGAAATTAACATGGAAATTAATGATGCTAATCCAGGGAATTAGGCGCTTGTAGGAATGTGCCTACTCTGCCTAATGATAAATCCAGACCTGGATCTCTGATGTAAAAGGGGGCTTCTGCTTTGAAGGAAACTCTGATTTAAAGGGGGAGCCAGATTTTTTTTGTGATTGCATGGGGTTTCCCCTTAAAATCCATATCAAACCACTATCTGGGGCATTTTTACCTTGAGGTTTTTACATTTTAGACTGGGGTCGGGATTTTACATACTTTTAAAAGGGTGCCCTGACTGGAAAAAGGTTGAGAAATGCTGGTGTAACCTTTAGACCAACAACATATCCAGGAGGAAGATGCTGACCCTGTACAATGCCTGAATAAACATGGAACTAGCAGTTTTAGATAGAGTTACCTTTAAAAACAATGTCAAATGTTTCAGGCTTCATATAACGATGGCACATTTTGTTATCATCGTTAGAAGATGTACTGTTCTTTGAAATCCCTATAGGAGGTATGCAATTGGAAGTGCCCCCTGACAGAATTCCATAAAAAGGTTAGGACCATATGGGACAACTTTGTCTCCCTCTATTACATTGTCAAACCGCCATAGAAAGTCTTGATTTAACACTAGACTGAAGTACAGTAAATACTAGTTGTGCGCTTTTGAATACAGTTGATACATTAACATTCGATGTAGTTGTGATTTACAACACTTAAGATTCAGACGTGCTTGTCACCAGCAAATAATTGAAAAATCGATAATGTTTGGACTTAGGTAATGGTCATTGTACAACGTTCAAATCAATTAGCGCTCGTTCAAGGCATGCCCTGTAAACACAATATTGCTGACAAAATCCCCATGTAGACTTTATTGACAGGCCGGCTTGATTGAAATATATTACGCCTGGCTGAACATCTAGCTAAGTAAAAATGGTGCGGCCAGAATAGGGCACCAGAGTGAATTAAACTGCTGAAGGTAGCTTATGTAAAAGATCAGTTGAGTTCATGCTCCAGAAAGACAGCTAAATACACAGTTGAAATCCAGATCTGGAAGATAGTTTATCTGCAGAAGGATTTGTACTTCTGCCCATCCAGTACCAAGATATACAAATCCCGGCCAGACTGGTGACCTAACCTCTCTACTGAAGTTAAAGTAGAGCTGAAGCCACAGCTGTCTAGATAGGGTAGGGGAGGGTTAACCCCTGTAAGGTGTTCTCTTGCCATCTTCCAATGGGGACACTAGTCCTGGTGACCCTGCTGACCAGGGCCGCCGTCAGGGGGGTACAGCCAGTACTATTGTAATGGACCCCGGCTGCAGCTATAATTTTTCCTGATAGAATTATATGAATAGTTACATTTTCCTGGTCCCGGGCCACCCACGCTATTGGTATCGTCCACTGAAGTGCTTACAGGGGGCGGTGCTTAAGTTCCAGGGCAGAAGCGCCGGAGATCGAGGATGAAGAAGAGTATGTTGGCTGCTGCCTGCCTGGAGAGGAAAGTTAAGTGTTTCCCAGCACTGCAGACAGAGGCCCCAGGGATGGTGAGGGTTGTGAGAGACTGGGGGGAGAGAGACACAGATCGACCGATGCTGACAGCTTCTTAGCATCGGTCGATCTCTCTCATGCTTCCCTCCCTCCACGCAGCATGGTCAGTCTGTGTCTCACGCTTTCCCCCTCCTCCTCCCCTCAGAGAAGGGGGGGAGGGAGAGTGAGAGAGACCAACGGACACTGAGGCCCCATTCACACTGAGCGACATGAAAATCGCGCGACTTTGAGCGATATTGCACGACGAGCGATATTGAGCGACGTGTCGCGGACTTCTTCCTATTGGGCTGTATGCAATCAGGAGCAATATCGCTCAAAATCGCTCTAAAAAAGGGTCATGTAGGAGCGACAAGCTACCAGCGACGAGCTACAAGCAATATTGAGCGATATTGAGCGACGAGATGTGAACAGCTCCATTGAAATGTATTTGTGAAGCTACATAGAGCGATATCGCGCGGAAATATGAGCGATATCGCTGCAAAAATCGGGGCCTGAGAGGAAGGAGGGTGGGCACCGGGGGGGGGGGGGACAGACAGAAGTTATGGAGCTCAGTGCATGCCTACCTGACAGACTTCCTCCCCTTCACAATAAACATGCTTTATTCATGATTTTAGAACACCAGAAAACTGAATGTGCACATTTTAACCACTTGCTGTCTGGGGCATTTTTTTTACATTTGCACACAACAGCTTCAAACCCCCACACAATGATATATGTTCTGAAAGCAGAGGCCCTGTAGAATAAAAAAAATGCTAGTTGCAATTTTTTATGTTGCACGTTTTTTGCGCAAATGTTTATCAAACCAGTATTTTTAGGAAAACGAAATAAAAATTTAGTGCACCGAAACATAATACCCAATTTTTTGGTAAAATATGAAAAACGGGGTCACGCTGAGTAAATATATACCAAACATGTCAAGCCTTAAAATTGCATTCGCCCGCTAAGCCGCAAAAAAATGTAAATACCCAAAATTTCCCATAGGGAACATTTTAAACACTTTTACCGTTCATCAGTTTAGTGCTAACAGTGATTGATGGCCCTAAAATTATTGCTCTCACTCTGACATTTGCAGCAATATGTAACATGTATAGCGCAATTGTCATTTTCGCATGTAGGAGCACCGATGTGTGTATGTGTGCGCACGTGGGGGGCGGGGGACTTTTTTTTGGTATTTTTCTTATGTGACTTTAATTTTCAAACACTTATTTTTTTTTTACACTAACGCTATTGCTATCACATAGGGGCTAACAAGCACCCTATGTAATAGCAGATAGGGTGTGACAGGTCCTCTTTATGGCGACATCAGGGACCCCAAAGAAGCTGATGAAGTAAGTCACTCAGCAACGACATTCTAAACCTTTTTAATGTTTCTTGTTTTTAAACAAAAAAAAGCGGCACACTGCAGAACATTAGCAGCTATAGAGGAACAACAAATCCATTAAACATCAGCTCAATGCAGAATACCACCAGCTATAGAGCAATAGTACATTATACCGGGTGTTTAATATATTATTGCTGGGATTTGTAGTTCCTCTATAACTGGTCAGAGGTATACTGCATTATGCCGCTGTATAATGGATTATTGCTGGGATTTGTTGTTCCTCAATAGCTGGTGGTATTCTGCATTGTGCTGCTGTATAATGGATTTGTTGTTCCTCTATAACTGGTCAGTGGCATTCTGCATTGCGCCGTATAATCATTATACAGCCCAATGCAGAATACTAGCAGCTATAGAGGACTACAAATCCCAGCAATGGTACATTGTAGTATAATGTACTATTGCTGCGATTTGTTGTGTTCCTCTAAAGCTGCTGGTATTCTGCATTGCGCCGCTGTATAATGCACTATATTGCACACCACACTTCTTTTCCCTTCCACCGCTCCAAGCTTGCTCCCGTGATGGACTACAATCTCAATACAAACTAGTAGTCCATCACTGGAGCCTTCTTTTTAAATCCAATTAATCGAACTTGATAATCGGCGAACTAATTGATTTTGAAAATAATCTTTAGCTGCAGCCCTAATTTCAACTTCATATATTAAGTTGTAACAGTGTTAAAATAAAAGTGCATTGGAGGACCCGGAGGGACGATCGGTGGGCGGACTCGATGGGACAGCCGGGTAAAAAAGCCTGGGGGGGGAGGGGAGGCCTACAGTTGTGTAAGGGGCCCCAAAATTTCTGAAGGCTGCCCTGCTGCTGACCACCAGGGATTTTGGGGAGACCCCCCTTCATTTCCTGCTCCATAACCACAACAGGAAGTGAGAGCAAATCCCTCCAACGAGAGGGAAATCCTTGGTAGTCAGCAGGATAACCAGAAATGGTGTCCCCATTGGAAGATTTCCCATCTATTTCTATTCTGGTGACAACCCAAATGGTGGGATTGTCTTTCACTTTCCGATAATGTTCACCAGGATCAAGGGTGAATCTACCTAACGGGGATGCAGACAGCAATAAAAACTTGACAGGTATTCTAATCCCTCTCCACTCTATCCCACACTAAAATAAAGTTTTGGCTTCAGTTGCACTTTAAGTGATGCAGCCTGGTCATCTTCCTGCGTTCAGACTGCGAATGGACAGTGAAGGAGAAGCTGCAAACTAATGAGATCATCCCTCCTTCAGTTAACGTGTTCCTAGTGATCACATGTACACTGCAGTACAACTGATTGGTTCCTAGTGCTGTCCCTCCCTCTCTCAGTCTAGCACACTGAATACATCCTGGTGCTGCCCCTCTCTCTCAGTTAAGAATACTGATTGGTTCCTAGTACTGTCCCTCCCTCTTTCTTAATCTAGTACTCTAATTGGTCCCTAGTGCTGTCTCTCCCTCTGCACTGCAAGAGGTAAAAGTAGATTCAAGTAAATCCCATTTCCAAACAAAACTGGATTCTCTTTTGTGAAGAATAGGGAAGTATTAAGCTGGCCTTACACTGTGCGAATATCAGCTGGTTCTTGTTGAACATCATAAACTAAGCACTCTAGTGTTGAGCTTATGGGTATGGTGCTGGATGGATTAGATGGATTGGATGGTTTCTATGTTTGAAGTCCAGCCCGAGTGACAACCATGGCCCCACCTGTAGGTACAATGGAGAAATAAGTGTAGACAGAAAGGGACAGTAAGTGTGTTATTCACAGGAATGCTAGTGTGAAAATTAATGAAAAAAAGTCTGAAAAAAGAAAACGAATGCAGCCACAACATCCAAGAACTGGTCAGCAGCAATATAATACATTGTTGATTTGGGGTTTACATACACTTTGTTCATATTGTTTTTTATTGATTTTACAAAAATTACAAAAATACTTACAGCATATATTTAGAGTATGCACAAAGGTTCCATAGTATACATAGGTGTAGCTGTGCATATCGGCATGTCCCTTTACCACAGAACTGAAAATATAGTGCCAAGGACATTAGAAGAGTGGATGCAGACATGGAGCTGTGGCAGCCTGGAGTACCTTCTGGTTTCCTGGGGGTTGCCTCAAAATATTGTGGTTGTGGGATTGTGATGTGAAGAGGGGAATGAAGACTGAGGTAGAGGTGGCTACTGATGTAAAAGGGGAACTCTGATATGAAAGAGGGACTTCTGATGTGAAAGGAGGGCTACTGATGCAAAGGGTGAGTGATGTGTAGAGGGGGAAACCTTGATTTGAAGTGGGCACTTTGATATGAAGAGGGAAACCCACTTTTTTATGTGTTTTTGCATGGTGACCCTTTTAAAACCTATGACATTTTAGACTGGGGTGCCAGTCTAGATTTTGCATACTTTTAAAAGGGTTCTGTGACCTAAAACAAAGTTGAGAAACGTTGACATAGAGTATATGGTATTATGGTGCTTTTTACATTGCTCATACATAAGGATAAATTAGAAATTAAACCTAAATAGAAAAAATAGAAAGAGAGAACAGTCATCCATAGACATGTAAGCCGGCAAAAAATTGTTTTGTTTTGGATTTTACTTTCCGAATGCTGTTCGTATTGTTATTCAAATTTGGATCTTTGCTGATTTTGTTTAGTTTTGAATGCCGTTTTTCGATTGGCCAGAAAAAAAAGAACATTCGGATTAGTTTGCATTTGGCCAAACTGGATGCATCCGAATGTCGAAATTCAGGAGATTGCTTCCGAATTTGCATTTGGACCGAAAACAAAATGTACATGTCCAGCCATCCTCTCTCAACTGCTCCCCCTGGGATCCCACCATGTGGCCATTGCATTTCCTGAGCCTTAGTATCATTTACTCTGCTATTAGATTCTTGTCTGTTGGTAGTTTCTCACCGACCTCCTCAATTAATAAATCAGTGGGTTATGTATCACATCTCCAGAAACTAATTTCATTTTGACGAAGTACATTAAAAGATTTCCAATGTCCCTAATGTGTCTTTGAGTTTCTCTGTGGCATAGCAAGTGGTATGTTTGAAAATAGTCATAATGTGTTTCAATTGTTCAGATAGACACAAAGGGGGAATGAGTGGAAACGAAGGAGGAATGAGCGGAAGGCCTACACGACAAGGGTGGAAAGGGGAATACGGACAGGAAGGGGTTAAAGAAAGGTAGAAAATAAGGTAGGAGGAGCACTTACTGGATTGGGTGAAAAAGGCCAGCTAGGAGGGACTTCCGAGGGAGATCTGCGAGGAGGAGTCACGAAAGATCCAGTTGGAGATCATCAGACGAGAAGCGAGCATCCCTCCCACCCTGCCTTGGGTTGTTCTTTGTGTGCATTGGATTGACTAGTCATGGCAGTTGCTTGTCGCTTTGGATCCTTAAAGGCGTTTTGGCTGCTGGTGATTTTGATAATTTAATTGGGGGGCCCATCTTCGAAGTGGGTGTCTTCCATGTGAAGTCCAATGATTGCGACCGGGTAGGGATGTGGGTCTGCGGTCAATTGATAACATCCCTAAGGCGGTGTATGGCAGCTTGGAGCATTAGGCACAAAATGTTGCAGCAGATGTCAATTTATTTTTATGGTTCATAGTGCCTTCAAGGACCTAAAACCTGAGAATTGTATACGGTCTTGTTATTTGTTGATGTTTGTTATTTATACTGTAAATGTTATTAATACTGGTTTTGTTAATAAAAGGCTGCTGTGGCCATTGAACTCCATCCCATGGTGTAGTGGTATTTTTTAGTTTCGGGGAGTATTTGGGGCGTTTACATGGTAAAGGGGGTTTAAAGTGGAGAAAGAGGACCTCTAAACTTGTCATGCTGTGGAGTTCGCCACTATAAAGGTTGACAATGCCCTAAAGAATAATTTTGTAAGTGTTCCTTTTTTGTTGAGTAGTGATCTGTTTGTCCATTAGCATGGATTGATGAAGTAGCAACTTAAAGCTTAAAGGAGAACTATGAGGTGAGTGAAAATCACTCAGCCTCATAGTTCGAGCTGATGTGTGACAATGAAACTGTCACGTTGGCTCAATAGATCAGGAAGTGAGCGAACGCATACCGTCGCTCGCTCACTTCTCGATCATGTCCCTGCAGAGAGCAGTGGCTGCCGGTCACAGCTCCCTGCAGGGATTCCCCCCCCCTTCCTGCTCCGATCCCTCCAGCACTGACTGGCAAAATGGACGGGGAGGGGGCGGGTACAGCTGGCTCTGGCTCTAGATAGGCAGAGACCGCTGTCAGTCACGCAGCTGGGTGGATCTCAACAGCATTGTTGGGATCCGTCCCGGATGCGGCGGTCTCAGTATACCGGGAGCTGTAGCTTGCCATATACTGAGCTTTGGGTCACGGGAGGATGCTATTTTATGTCCTCCCGTGACCCTTAAGAGAACTATGGAGAAAAGCACTGACCCCATAGTTCTCTTTTAAGTCCACCTTTTACATAAACTAGCTCATGCAGACAGGTGGCCTCATTAGTTTAAAATGCACTTTGCTGTTTTTAAAAATGTTATTTCATGCAAATGCCATACCTGTAGGCCTTTTCTGGCACACTCTGAAACACTCCAAATGTTATTCTACATACGGCCTTTTTTCAAGAATACAGTAGAAGTTGGGCACTTGTCCCCATCATCGCGGGAGCAAGAAAGCTTCTGATTCAAAAGTCGCACATGCCATGAATATGCAGTGTTCTTGTTAGGAGCATGTCTGATGCTCCTATGCTTGTTGCAACCTCCCAGTTCCTCAATAGTTTCCTTGTATTACAATTTTTGTAATTATATCGGTGATCTGTCATCTCTATAGACGTAGGCTCTGATCTATGAGGTGAGTGGGAAACTTACCCTGCTCTTGAGCAATCTATAACCCGATAAATATTTAAAAAATAAAATTCCACCTCCCGAATTTTTTGCTCACATTTTTTCGCTTGGATGCTATAGCTCTGTGAGTGCCTCCCCGGGTGGCCCCCACCAGTGAGTTGGGTATTTCCCTTTAGGTTGGTGACCAGTCAGTGTGTACTTCACATGCCATGGAGTGAGTAATCTTCCTTGAAAACATTGTATGTATAAGATGTGCAAAGAATATATAAACTAAAGAATGTGCTATATGAGGACTGTTCAGATTTATCTGATTCATCTTTGATTCCTGATGAAGCAGAACAGTGAAACGCGTTGAACCACAGTTAATCAAGATGATCAACTAAAGACATTAATGCAATCAAGGAACTTGATGCATATAAGTATAGAAAAAAAGACTCACTGTGATATGTATCAATGCGATAGCACATGAAGATGATCTGTGGTTTCAGTGTTTATATATGAAATTATTTTAAATAATTAATTAAAATATGAATTAATAAATTATGCTTTTTATGGAAACAAGAAATGTAATGTCGTATTGATACCTTAAAAGCCCCAATTATACCTATTGGTTTATTTTGAATATCGCAGTATACAGTATCTCCCAGAAGTGAGTACATACCCTCACATTTTTGTAAATATTTTATGATATCATTTCATGTGACGACAAAGAAAAAATGACACTTTGCTACAATGTAAAGTAGTGAGTGTACAGCTTGTATATCAGTGTACATTTGCTGTCCCCTCAAAATAACTCAACACACGGCCTTTAATGTCTAAACCGCTGGCAACAAAAGTGAGTACACCCCTAAGTGAAAATGTCCAAATTGGGCCCAAAGTGTCAATATTTTGTGTGGCCACCATTATTTTCCATCACTGCCTTAACCCTCTTGGGCATGGAGTTCACCAGAGCTTCACAGGTTGCCACTGGAGTCCTCTTCCACTCCTCTATGATGACATCACGGAGCTGGTGGATGTTAGAGACTTTGCTCTCCTCCACCTTCAGTTTGAGGATGCCCCACAGATGCTCAATAGGGTTTAGGTCTGGAAACATGCTTGGCCAGTCCATCAACTTTACCCTCAGCTTCTTTAGCAAGGCAATGGTCGTCTTGGAGGTGTGTTTGGGGTCGTTATCATGTTGGAATACTACCCTGCGGCCCAGTCTCCAAGGGAGGGGGATCATGCTCTGCGTCAGTATGCCACAGTACATGTTGGCATTCATGGTTCCCTCAATGAACTGTAGCTCCCCAGTGCTGGTAGCACTCATGCAGCCCCAGACCATGACACTCCCACCACCATGCTTGACTGTAGGCAAGACACACTTATCTTTGTACTCCTTAGCTGGTTGCCACCACACACGCTTGCCATCACCTGAACCAAATAAGTGTATCTTGGTCTCATCAGACCACAGGACATGGTTCAAGTAATCCATGTCCTTAGTCTGCTTGTCTTCAGCAAACTGTTTGCAGGCTTTCTTGTGCATCATCTTTAGAAGAGGCTTCCTTCTGGGACGACAGTCATGCAGACCAATTTGATGCAGAGCGGCAAATGGTCTGAGCACTGACAGGCTGACCCCCCACCCCTTCAACCTCTGCAGCAATGCTAGCAGCATTAATACGTCTATTTCCCAAAGACATCCTCTGGATATGACGCTGAGCACGTGCACTCAACTTCTTTGTTCGACCGTGGCGAGGCCTGTTCTGAGAGGAACCTGTCCTGTTAAACCGCTGTATGGTCTTGGCCACCGTGCTGCAGCTCAGTTTCAGGGTCTTGGCAATCTTCTTATAGCCTAGGCCATCTTTATGTAGAGCAACAATGATTTTTTTCAGATCCGCAGAGAGTTCTTTGCCATGAGGTGCCATCAATGAACCACTTCCAGTGACCAGTATGAGAGAGGGAGAGCGATAACAACAAATTTAACACACCTGCTCCCCATTCACACCTGAGACCTTGTAACACTAACGAGTCACATGACACCGGGGAGGGAAAATGGCTAATTGGGTCCAATTTGGACGTTTTCACTTAGGGGTGTACTCACTTTTCTTGCCAGCGGTTTAGACATTAATGGCTGTGTGTTGAGTTATTATGAGGGGACAGCAAATGTACACTGATACACAAGCTGTACACTCACTACTTTACATTGTAGCAAAGTGTCATTTCTTCTGTGTCGTCACATGAAATGATATCATAAAATATTTACAAAAATGTGAGGAGTGTACTCACTTCTGTGAGAATTGTGCTTTTAAATACCCATAATGTTTTGTTACACCCATATCATCGGTTGTGCCCTGTCCTAAACATTTATTTTGAAATCAAGATTGCATCTAAATTGTAAAAAAATATTAAATTATTTTATTAAAAAATGTATAAACTTACAAAGGTGACCCAAATGCATAATATTTTCCTTTTAATGAAATGAGTGGCCATGCTGCAAGCGAGAAGGCTTGACATCATGAGGAGACCTGGAAATAATTCAGAGACAGATGCTGCAGTGAGACTGGAACCAGTCCAGACAGAAGGGGCTGTAGATAAGATCTGAACAGAACAGCAGAGTCAGCAGAAATTAGAGGGAAAGTCAAGTGCAGGATAGCGGACTGATGAAAAGCCAATAAAAAGGTGTACATAACAAATGAAGGGAGTAAGTAATTCAAACATACTGGCAAATACATTGCACTGTGATTGTGTAAAATAAAACAATAATATCTTATGTATACCAAATACTGTTGGTGGTGTATACAACGGGCAGCAAATTATATTATGTATATTCAAAGTGCAACCGAATATGATGGGGCCCTGTGAACAATAGAATAATAATAATAATAATAATCATATACTACTATAATAAGAATAATAAGAATAATAATAATAATAATAATAATAAGAAGAAGAAGAATATAAGAAGAAGAATATAAGAAGAAGAAGAAAGAAAGAAAGATGGAAGAAAAAAGAAGGAATGAGAAGAAAGAAAAAGATGAAAGAACAAGGAAGAAGAAGGTAGAAGAAGAAAAAGAAAGAAGAAGAAAGGAAAAGGAGGAAGAAGAAGAACATAGAGGAAAGAAGAAAGATAAAGAAAGAACAAGGAAGATGAAAGAAGAAGCATCATTATCATCATCATCATCATCATCATACACAATACATCATCATACATCATATATCATACACCATCATCATCATCATACATCATACACCATCATCATCACCATACATCATCATACATCATCATCATCATACACCATCCTCACATCATACATCATCTTACACCATCATCATATATCATACATCATTATACATCATACACCATCATCATCAGACATCATTCATCATCATCATCATCATCATCATCATCATCATCATCATCCACAATACAACATCATACACCATCATCATACACCATCATACATCATCTTACACCATACATCATCATACATCATACACCATCATACACCATCATCATACATCATCTTACTTCATCTTACACCATCATCATATATCATACAACATCATCATCATCATCACCATACACCATACATAATCATACATCATCATACACCATCATCATCAGACATCATAATCATCATACATCATCATACATCTTACACCATACACCATCATCATAAATCATACACCATCATACATCATCATCATAAATCATACATCATCATCATACATCATCATAATGAATGGGTTAAATTAACTTTTTTTTATATGCTCTGTCAGTACCATTTTTGAGGTTCAGAGAGGACCTGTCACACAATGGTATTTAGACATTGATTTTTTAGTCTAGCATAATTGTTTCAACAACACAGTTGAGTACTGTCCATGATACTTTTTTTATTTGTATTAACAATTACATTTTCAGGACAAGTTTTCAGGGGTCTTCTCTCTTAATCAAAGCAATACTCAGGTGAACTGGGTTTGCACCAAGCCCAGTGTCACGATCCGGCATTAGACTCAGAGTCCTGTACCTCAAACAGCAGGCAATTTCGTGGTATAACAGGCCGAGTTCGTTACACAAGCATGCGTTAGTAGTATAGGAGCAGGCAGAAGCGTATGTCAGTGAACAAGCCGAGGTCAGTAGCCAAAGGTATCAGGTATGAAGCAGAAGACGATGAGAGTAGTCGGGGAATCTGCAGCCAAAGGTCGGTACACGGGTAGTAGTATGAGTAGATTGTATCGCAGAAGGAGCAGGGAGCAAGATAATGGCAGGAGCACAATAATCTGGCAAACAGGAAGTGTAGAGGCATGGCTAAAATAGGAAGTACAAGGGAGGAGCAAGGAGTTCAGAGTTCAGCAGAAACTAGGTTTACCTGAGGATTACACATGAGAGCAGCTATAGAGCTAGCCAAGGTTCAAAGGTGGCTCAGCAGGTAGAGCCACCATCAGGCACAGCAGAGGCCCTGGGTTCAGATCTGGATCCTGACACACAGCCTCATCT
The DNA here is from genome assembly GCF_000935625.1 of Nanorana parkeri. Lineage (NCBI taxonomy): Eukaryota > Metazoa > Chordata > Amphibia > Anura > Dicroglossidae > Nanorana > Nanorana parkeri. The sequence goes on along the minus strand of NW_017308931.1, from coordinate 6,398 downwards.
GTACTCCCAAGTCAGCAACATATAAAGTACTGAGTCCACCTACCAGCCATGGAACTGGATGTTTCATGAAGGCGTCCATATTTCCTTACCGTAGGGTTCCTTTGAAATAAGCTGCATGTCCCCATATACCATGCAGCTCATTGCTGATTCTACTATGCACATTGATAAGATGGCTAATTCACAAAGTACATCTACTCTGCATTATGCATGATTCTGGACGCAGTAAAGGAACACACTGCCAGATGCCCCGTTAAGAAAATATCAAATTATCAGTTACATTTCACACATTTCAATTATTTTAAGAAGTGTAAAACACCCGTTAATAGATTTATTAGTAAGAGAGGTACTCGAGCCAATTAAAAAAAATAAGTTGTTGGCGAGCATTCTCCATAACAGATTATATTAAGAAGCTCATAAAGTTTTCGAGGGAAGGACAAGCACAAGGACATATGATGTCTATGCTGAGTTTTAAAATGGAGGCTGGGACAAGCAGAAGAAAAGGTGGGGCTCTGACAGTTGGCAATTGCATATGGCCGCATGCGGGGAACAACAAAAAAGAATAATTGACCTAAGTAAAAGGTACACAGACAGATGGATAATAATAGCTGACATAGGAGCAGAGGGCACACCTTAACTTCCCGTCACCACTCCTTTTATTTCAGCATTGCTTGCATTAGCCAGGTCTCCTGCACTTTACAAATGCCTAAGGCTGGCCATACACTAGAAGATTCCTCCATGCATGCTAAAAAGGGTACATGATAGGGGCTATTGGGATGGGCTATTGTGTTCTGACGGGTTAGAATACCCCAACAGTGACTGCAACTGATTCGCTGGAAGTGCTCTAGCTGCAATTGTGCAACAGGACCCATCATACTGTAGGAGTTTTCTGGGCAGGCTTTTGTAGGAGCACAAAAGGCCTACATCTCTGGTATTTACATTATATAACAATTTTTTAAAACTGAACTATTTTTTATTACCTATTTGGGCCCCTTGACTGCATAGGCAAAGGTGAACTTAGCCTTGAACCCTTGCGCTGTCAAGGCTTTTTTTGAAAACGTTATAATCCACAGTTTAGTCCCGCAAATGACTTAAAACCCTTAGAGTTATATACAGGTATATACTGAGAGCAGAGACCCTGTAGACTAAAATGTTGACAGTTGCATGATATCAGTGCAACTCTTTATCATACCCAAAATTTCAGTAAAAATTACACTTAAAGGAGAACTATGGGGTTAAGGCTTTTCCCCATAGTTCTCCTTAGGGTAACGGGAGGACACAAACTAGCATCCTCCCGTCACCCTAAGCTCAGTATAGCTTAGGGTATACTATACTTAGTATACCGCTGCTCGCGGTATACTAAGACGCCGCAGCTGAAGCGGATCCCGACAATTGTGCCGGGATCCGCCCAGCTGCGTGAGTGACAGCTGGCTCTGCCTATCTAGAGGCAGAGCCAGCTGTATCCGCCCCCTCCCCCGTCCGTTCCGACAGTCAGCGCTGGTGGATCGAAGCGGGGAGGGGGGAATCCAGCCCCTCCCCTGTCACGGCAGAGAGCAGTGACAGGATCGAGAAGTGGACGAACGTCGGTATGTGTTCGCTCACCTCCCGATCTACTGAGCCGACCTGTGACAGTCTCATTGTCACAGGTCGGCTAGAACTATGAGGTGAGTGAACAGCATTCACCTCATAGTTCTCCTTTAAGTCATTATTTTGTAAGATATAAAAGATGAGGTTGTGTTGAGTAAATAAATACCCAACATGCCAATCTTAAAAATTGTGGGCACCTGTGAAATGGCAACAAAACACAATAACCCAAATTGTCCCTAGGCAACATTCTAAAAGCCCATACAGGTCATCAGTTTAGAGTAACCATGACTATTGGCCCTACCATTATTGCTCTCCCTCTGGCACACCTGTAACAACACATGTAACACAATTGTCTGTTTTGTACGTAGGTGCAACCGACAAGTGTTTACATTACTATGCAAGCATTTACGGAGGGCAGGATACTTAAATCTTTCTTGTATTTTTACATTTATTTTATTTTACCCTATTTTGTTTTAAACTTTTTTAAAAAATTTACATAATTGCAATCACATAGGGGTGGCTCACAAGCCCCACCTGGTGACAGGTTCTCTTTAAGGTGACAATAGCGGTCTATTAGATCTCTAGTGTCAATTTTCCACTGCAAAGAATGAGGAACCGGAAATGATGCAAATCAGTATCGCTTGAGGGCCCCATTCAGATGTGAGGAGATCGGCCAATGGATGTTCACCAGTCTCTCTACCCTCTACTCGCCAACACCCATGATGCCTGTCCTGGGCCCGCAGAAAAGGCAGGAGAGCCCGGCAAGCAAGGTGGGGGGCCAGACTGCTTTCTGTCTAAAACCGACCATCTGCTTTCCATACCTAAACAGAGTCTGTTTAGAGGGGCCCGCTGCCAGCGACGTACGACATACATCATTGGCAGTGAAAGCGTTGAGGACACATTCACACAGATGCATTGTGTTAACCCACATTACATGCATCAGAGTGTTACATAGTTACATAGTATTTGAGGTTGAATAAAGACATTAGTCCATCAAGTCCAACCTATTAGGATCTCATTCTAGGAGTACCTGTACCCCTGTATATTACGGTCCCTTAAGAAATCGTCCAAAAGTTTCTTGAACAATTCCACATTATTTGCTGAAATCACTGTCTGTGGCAGTGAGTTCCAGACCCTATCTGATCTTACTGTGAAGAACCCCCTTCGCCCCTTGTGCTGGAATTTTTTTTCCATCAATTTTAGGTGATGGCCTCTAGTTTTTGTAACGGAGTTAATTTTAAACAGTTTATCGCTAATGTTGCTACCACCATTAAACATTTTGTACATGGAAATCATATCCCCCCTTAATCTCCTCACCTCTAATGTGAACATGTTTAAATTTAGTAGCCTCGTCTCGTAGCTCTGGTCCTCCATACCCCTAATTAGTTTGGTTGCCCTTCGCTGGACTTTTTCCAACTCAAGGACATCTTTTCTTAGTACTGGTGACCAGAACTGGACCGCGTACTCCAGATGAGGTCGAACCAATGATCTATAAAGTGGCAAAATTATAGACTTGTCCCTGCAATACATCCCCTTTTTAATACAGGACAAGACCCTGCTAGCTTTGTTTACAGCAGCCTGGCACTGCAAACTACCTTTCAGTTTGTGGTCTACAATGACCCCCAAATCCTTCTCCATTTCTGACTTCCCCAGCGGCATACCCATAATTGTATAACCCATTTGTTTATTTTTAATTCCAAAGTGCATTACTTTGCATTTATCGACATTAAACCTCATCTGCCACATTAATGCCCACTCCCCTATTTTATCCAGGTCCTCCTGTAATGTTATAGTGTCTAAGTCCGTGTCTATTACCCTCCCTATTTTGGTGTCATCCGCAAACACGGAAATATCGCTGTTAACACCCTCCCCGATGTCATTAATAAATAAGTTGAACAATATGGGACCCAGCACAGAACCCTGAGGCACACCGCTCATTACACTAGCCCAGTCTGAAAAGGTGCCATTTACAGATACCCTCTGGACACGTTCCCGTAGCCAGTTCTCTATCCACGTACACACCACCTCATCTATGCCCATAGCCCTCAGCTTGTGTAGCAAGCGTTTGTGTGGTACCGTATCAAAAGCCTAAAGTGTTGTGGTTCCATTCATTTTTAGGACACTAAGGGAACTTACATAGTGATCCACTGCTTTGTAAAAAATGCTGCATGCCCTTCTAGGATGTTTTGGTGCTTTGCCAGCCTATTTGTTTCATTGGGCTGCCCTAACGCAATGCAGCCCATGTCTCTATGATTAAATGCACGCTTGCGTGAAATGCATAAGATGAGTTTTCCTAATGTTTTCCTGGAATGCCCCATATCACAATAAAGAAAAAACTGCATTCTGTATTGGAGTGCTGCAATCCTTTCTTATTATTGCTTAATGCAATGCACCTTAACGTGTGTTAACGCAATGCACCGGGGCACCAAGTCTGAAAGGGCCCTAAGACTTTGCACACCTTTTTGTTTTGATACATGCAGCAGATTTAGTTGAAATTTGGGCTTCTATACCCTCACATAACCTACAAGTTTCCTGCTAATTTTTAACACAAGTTTGTCTTCACCAAAATGATTTCTTAACTAATGATATTTATTGCTAATTTATAAATTATAAATGATCATAACAGTCAAAAAATAGTCCCTGCACGGTGCGAAATCACCCCATAAAATAATTTATAATATGAAAATACATCAAAAAAAATTTCAAGAAATTAGGCCCGGAGAGTGGTGGAAATTATGTATTCATCTCCATCTGGAGCGCGTGGCTGAAAAGCTCTCATTTTCATTAGTGTGTGTTTGTTTGGCCGGAAAAGCAAAATTCTGCATGTAAGGGCTGCATTATGTAGCAGACAGTTAATATTTAATGGCGTCTTAAGCACAATGCAGCTAAACTTTACGAGGGCAGCACATGTTGCGGATAGCGAGCGCCCTGCCAATCGTATGCAAGCTGTTAAAAAGAAGAATGTTCACCGAGCGACTCCCATCCGTTCAGCGAGGACTGATCGAATTACTCCAAATAGCTCACCATCTGTGTGGATCCGGTAATAAAATCAACTTTTGGGCTAACGAATGACTGGGAGTGGGCACCATATTTCAGGTGGAGAATATTTGAAGCATTATCATGTGTCCAGGGACCCAGCTGTATCCCAGGCTGTGATTGCGCAAACAGACCCCGGAGATGCATCAATATATGGGGCACTCAAGGAGTAATGCGGGATGCATTTGTTGCAAAAACATGCAATACCTAAAGCCACACCATGCAAACCTTCATATGGACTCTCACACATGGCCGCCTGTGGCCGTTCACTGTAAATTCTGGTGTATTTCCACTGCCAGGGAGCCAAAGGTGTCGTGTACGGCCTCCCATTGAAGTCAGTGTCTGTACAATGGTAAACTCTATTGACTAAATACATTCAGCTATTATGTGTCCTTCTTTCTCATCTCAGAAAGTTGGAAGGTATGCATAGAAGTCAATGGCTGCATGTGGGTATACACCAGATGTGAGTGAAACCTGCGCATGTATACGGATGTCCAACCCTGAACACAGAAAGCCTGCGTTGGTGTTTTGTGATATGGGACTTCTAATATGGGCCGGGCCTTCCCTAAAATTCGGTAGGTTGAGGCTGTTGCTTCAGGTGGCATTTCTTTGGGTTACATGGGGGGGCAGTAGGCAGAGCAGCATTGCCGTGTGCCTGCCGCCCCCTTTCTGGCCAGAGCGTCCCAGGTTGCCAAGAGCCTGGAATGCTCTGGCTGGTGTCCCACTCAGCTTCTGGCAACCAGTGATCTCATTGGTTGTCAAGAGATGACCGGGACACATCCGTTCCCCCTTAGTGTGCACAACTGCCACAGGCGGTGAAAATGTTTAGGGACACCACTGGATATAGATCATCTTTGAAGTTCAGTTGGGCTGATGGCTTTTTTTTTATATTGAAGAAACATGTCCAGACTTACCATAGCTTCCAGTAAACTGTGTTGGTTTATTATCCTAAACATTGACTTCAGGATTAAACATGCATGTAGACCCCCATACCTTTCTCTATACCTTTCTTTACCTTTACCCCATATCCGGTCCTAGTAAAAAACAGATCCTTCCTCTTCTCTTCTTCCTCTTCTAATGGTGGTGTTGGGCAATCCTTGGCAGTGTGGCACTGAATGGTGCTCATATAATGAGGTGTGAATGCAACAAAAAATCTGCGCTTTTGGAAAGTAAACTAAAAGTCAAGTAATGATCCTAAAGCTGCTATGAGAGGTGTAAAGTGAAAGTGTAAAGTGTTGTCACAGCGCTAAAGGTTTGGAATAAATAAGAAAATATGTGAATAAATATATGGATCAAAACGTGAGTGATACCCTGTGTGTAAGTCTTTCAAAAAAACTTACCAATAATAAATATAAAGTACCATAAAGGACTGAAAAAGTGCTGATGTGCAGACAACCAACAGGAAAACTACATTCCTCAATAGGATAGGTTAATAGATGTAACAGGATAACACACTATAAAATATTAAAACTAAGTCTATCGAAATAAACTATAAAAAATTAATTAACCATTCAATAAAATTATTTCATAAATATGTGAAAAAATGCAAATTAGCAGTGAAAACAGTGAAGCAAATGTAACAATCAAAATTGTGTTGCAAATACAAAGATGAAAAGGAGGTAAAAAAATGAAAAAAGAAAAAGAAAAAGAAAAAGCACAAGTCCTTCCAAAAATTTCAGTCCGCGATGTGAACTAACACAAACTGCACCAAAAAGTATATATATACGAAAAAAAAAATTTATATAAATTATATAAAAATCAATATGAGCGTTCTGATG
>NW_017308930.1:117039-120316 GCF_000935625.1 Nanorana parkeri | reverse complement strand
AAATTTTATTTTTCCAGAAGCGCAGATTTATTTGTTCACATCCAGAAAGTTAGCAGGGACCTCTGCGCTGTGCTTCACACTGACCTGAACTGTGCGTCACACTAACCTCTGCACTGTGCGTCACATTGACCTCTGCACTGTGCGTCACACTAACCTCTGCACTGTGCGTTACAATGACCTCTGCACTGTGCGTCTCACTGACCCTGCGCTGTGCGTCTCACTGACTTCTGTCTGCGCTGTGCGTCACACTGACCTTGCACTGTGGGTCACACTGCCCCTGCACTTTGCGTCACACTGCCCCTGCACTTTGCGTCACACTGCCCCTGCACTTTGCGTCACACTGCCCCTGCACTTTGCGTCACACTGCCCCTGCACTGTGCGTCACACTGACCCTGCACTGTGCGTCACACTGACCCTGCACTGTGCGTCACACTGACCCTGCACTTTGCGTCACACTGACCCTGCACTTTGCGTCACACTGACCTTGCACTTTGCGTCACTCTGACCTCTGCGCTGTGGGTCACTATGACCTCTGCTCTGTGGGTCACTATGACCTCTGCACTGTGGGTCACACTGACCTCTTTGCTGTGCGTCACTATGACCTCTGCGCTGTGCGTCACACTGACCTCTGCACTGTGCGTCACACTGACCCTGCACTGTGCGTCACACTGACCCTGCACTGTGCGTCACACTGACCCTGCACTGTGCGTCACACTGACCCTGCACTGTGCGTCACACTGACCCTGCACTGTGCGTCACACTGACCTCTGCACTGTGCGTCACACTGACTTTGCGCTGTGCGTCACTCTGACCCTGCGCTGTGCGTCACTCTGACCCTGCGCTGTGCGTCACTCTGACCTCTGCGCTGTGCGTCACTCTGACCTCTGCGCTGTGCGTCACTCTGACCTCTGCGCTGTGCATCACTCTGACCTCTGCGCTGTGCGTCACTCTGACCTCTGCCCTGTGTGTTACATTACTGACCTTTGCGCTGTGCGTTACATTACTGACCTCTGCGCTGTGCGTTACATTACTGACCTGGCTGAGTTAAGTCCGGGGCAATGTAGGGGTTAGGTGGGGCAACTGGTGGCGAGTAAGGCCTGGCTAGTAGCTCAGGACTTGACATTTTGAGCTCTGATCTAGATCAAAGTGAAGTTAAGCCCAATAAGTCAGCGGCGAAGCGAATAATATCCGGAGAGTCTTTATCAATATGCAAGTGCCCCCTTAGACATTGCTAAAGCCTTCGATAGTGTAGAGTTGGATTACCTGTGGGCAATACTTATAGCATTTGGATTTGGTCTTCGATTTATTTAATATATTCAGTTATTGTATGCTAATCCATCAACAAGAATCCGTGTGAATAAATCTTAATCTTCCTTTTTTCATCTGGGAAGGGGAACTCAACAGGGCTGCCCCCAATCTCCTTTATTCGCTTTGGCGATAGAGCCATTAGCTAACAAAATAAGGAGAGCCCTTAGGGTAAGGGGGTTTTAGGCGCAGAAAGGAGGAGGCCAAGATAACATTATATGCAAATGGCGCATTGATTCTTATGGCAGATACCCATCAATTTTTATTGGAAGTTATGTCTATATTCTCAGAATTTGGGAAGTATTCCGGGCTATGTGTAAATTGGAACAAAACGTTACTTTTACCGATTGACATGTTGGTGAGCCCACTGCCTACACAATTGCAACATGTACATCTGGAAAACAATTTAATGCCACTTCTTCAGAAATTTCGTAAACAATGTAATGCATGGTGTAAACTTCCCTTATCACTGGTTGGTAGACTTAATCTCATAAAGATGATATGGATGCCTCAGCTCGCTTATGTATTGTATCCATGCTGGATTTCTCAAAGTGTATTCAGGAGGATCAATACTATATTTAGAGAGCTGATTTGGAAGAAGAAACGGCCACATATAAAACTAGAGACTTTGCAGTATTCTAAGGGAAAGGGGGAATGGCGTTACCGAACCCATGAATATTTTTTCTTGCCTCACAAGTAGGACATTTAGTGGGATGGAAACAGTTAGGGCATAACTGAAGGAAATATGCTATTATTAAATATTTGTTTAAAGATAAAGATGCTGGGGGCATGGCTAACACGCAAGCTGGACGGACGCTTGTGCATGTAGCGCTCCTATCAGGGGCGGACTGACAACACATGGGGCCACCGGGCAATATGAGATTATGGGTCCCGTTGTGCTCCGCCCATATACAAGACCCACCCACAAGCCTGCATAAACAATTATTTCTCCACACTATTTTTAAAATAGTGGACCAATTCTTTAAAAGATGAATTGCCAGGGAACTGGTAGGAGAATTTAAAAATCTAGACCAATATAGGCGATTTGTAAAGTGAGCTAAATGGCAGAATGCATGGCAGACCCCAGACCAGAACCAATACACGGCAGACCTCAGACCAGCAACAATACACGGCAGACCTTAGACCAGAACCAATACATATCAGAACTCAGACCAAAACCAATGAACGACAGACTGGGCAGTTAGAATGACACATACACAACCTCTGAGGCACCTGGGACATGGGTCGCAGACTGAAAACAAATTGCGGGCCATGAAAACTAATGGCTTTCTTTGCCTCTGCGGTACTGCGGCGCAGACAAGATGGTGGCAGCTTTCTCTCTCCTATTAGTGTCTGTAGTACTTAAACTGGATATAGTTACACTTTATTTTAAAGTATGAAATGTGGCAAGCGGCCCCCAACAGAGAAAAAATGTGTCGAGTGCCCCCGAGACGGAAGAGGCGGAGACACGGAAGAGGCAGAGACACTGACGGAGGTGGCGGGAGGCATTGCCGAAACTCCAGTCGGGCGGCAAAGATGACAAGGAGGCCGTGTCGGGCGCCGAGGATGAGGAGGCCGCGTTCCAAAGCGGTCAGGCGTTGCAAGGAATGAGGACTGTGCTGGCAGAGCCCAGCACAGATTCTGCACAGCCCACCAAAGAGTCTCAGGTGTGCTGTGCAATACCCTTTGATGGGCTCTGCAGGATCTGGGGGGCTCTGCAGGATCTGTGGGGGGCTTTGCTGGGTCTCAAGGGGGCTTTGCAGGATCTGTGGTGAGCTCTGCGAAGTCTATGGTGGGCAGAGCCAACCACAGATCCTGCACAGCCCCCTGAGACTGCAGGGTCTCAGGGGGCTGTGCAGGATCTGTAAAAATCATCAACTGGGGGGGCGTGGCTTGGCAATGGCGGAGTGAGGAAGCACATTGCCTGAGCTCTGCTATCTACGGGGATATTCAGAAGATCACGACATCTTCC